>NC_087064.1:81130903-81385842 GCF_963678635.1 Symsagittifera roscoffensis | reverse complement strand
AACTCATTGTGAAATTGTTCTTATTAATCTACTAGTTAGACCTAATTAACGGTTCAAAATTATCTTGGAAATCATCAAAAGTCAATTCTTACGAAATGCATGTCTTATAGATGTATGTGCGGCTCAGGTATATATCGACAAAGTTTCTAGGTATCAGCGAAAATCTAACTCTATAAATTTAGTTGGGTTTTCAGTAACGAGTCGTTTGGCCTACGAGTTTCCGTTTTTGTACTCTTGCACAGCGGAGAACTTTTAAGCTTGTCAGAACAAAATCCTAAAAATGAACATGCAAAAAGTTTTCATTAATATTTTCGGAAAAATTCTTATCTTACAACTTTCTTCAAAAAAAAGTCTCTACCTTGCAACTTTTTTATAAGAAAAAATTGCAAGACAAGAAAAAAGTGTTGCAAATCTTGTAAAAAGTTTAGAGCCTAAATTTGTAAGAAGTTGTGAGGTTTTCTGAGATTTGTGTTCAACCCGGGTCAGCACTGTTGTGAGGTTTTCTGCAATTTGTGTCAGCACTGTTGTAAAGCCTCATCCATTGCAATTGTATGTACAATTTATAATATAATTATGAGAGACTGTAGATCACGTTTAAGCAAAGTTTTTTATTAGACCATTAGAAGAAATTCAACTGTGCCAAAATACAACAGTGCCGAAACTAAAAATATGTTCCGCTGTAACAAACGCTCATGGTTTTTAAAATTTTTGAATACTGAATACCGTTTTTGCATTGTGATAATTTTCCGCAAAAACAGTTTTGAAACGACAGAAAAAAAGCAACAATTGCTGATTTAATTGTTGTTAAACAAACTTTATCTGGGGAAGTTTTTGTTTGCTTAACATTCGGCAATAAAACGGCCATTTTTGTCATTTCATTTTCCATCAGGTTCGGTTAAATTACATATCCGTAATTTAGATCGATTAAAAATTTTGATCAGAAGTTTTTTCGGTCTTGCTCAGAAGTTTTTCTTAGACAATTACGCTCAAAATCTTGCTTCAAAATGAGCGGTTTGAGCGGTTTTTGAACGGTTTATCTGGGACTGGAACTAAGGCGTTACACGAAATTTAGTCCGAACTCTTATCCGATCGAAAATAGATAGCACGACGACTAGACACTTACGAACAGACAAAACTGTTCTATGAGTTAGCCCCTTCAGACTTGTCTCACAAGGAAACCAAATAGCAGAATACTATACCAGTCAAAACTTTTGTTTGCAATTAACAAATCAAATTGCAGCAATTCAGCTTGATTCATTTTTCTTCGGCTAATCATTTATTAGGTAAAGTTATATTTACTCCACCAACAAGGACCTTAGATTCGTTCCTGATTTTATTGACCAGAAACTCCAGCTGATTAATCTGTGCGGGAGCCTGGAATCCTTTTCCGGGAACTGATAACATGTGTTAAAATGTGATAAAATTTCAGGACTGTCTCTGCTGATTCTGGTGCTGATGCGTTTCGTGGCTGCTCTCTTTGTGTACTTCGTGTACTTCCTGGTCATCTTCGGCACCATCGCGGCCACCACAGTCCTCTGGATCAAATACCTGGACGAGAAAGAGAAACTGGACAACACTCCTGAAGAGCGTATGTTATTTTCAAAAAATCTAATTTCACATCCAAATGATACCATATAATGATTTTGTATCAACTCGAGTTATATTTGGGAGCTTACAGGGAAGACATCCCCTCGCATGAAATTGACCCCTCCCCTGGTTTTATGCGGCATCTACGTTTGACCGACCAAAAATAAACAAAAAACGGCTTCTCTCCTCTCTCTAAGTCCTTTTGGCACTAATTTTTGACATCCGTTTTCTACCGATCAACCCTAAAAGGCTTTACAAGACCCTTTGGTGCCAACATATACTAATTTTTAGGAGGAATTGTGTTCGAAAAAAGTTGGCTCGGAAATGTTTTGGTCAAAAACATGTTATTTGCCTGCGGCACAACAAAAAGAGGAAAATGGGGTTTCCTCGAAAGCTCAATTGAACTAAAAAGAGAGTTCGAATAAAACTTAAATTCTGAATCCCCCTCTTGATAAATCCTAGATCCGTCTTTTCACTCAGCGAATATACTTTTTAGTAACAACAAATGAGCGGTAAAAAAAACACAAAAAAATCTTGGAAAATTTTTTTCGCTAGAAGTGAGTCAAACATAGTTATTTCAAGTGTTTTTTGTAATTTTATTTTAAAAAGGTTAACAAAATTTCTTGTCACGGACCAAGTGAGCAATATCCTCTCTGATTCAGTTTAGAGAGCAGATAATTGACTTTCGGGTGAAAACATTCCGCATTATTTTTAATGGCTTTACTGCTTTAATTTGTTCTGAAATTTAAAGGGGTGACCGTTCACTTGGTAACTTTAGGGGGGGGGGGGGGTTTGATTTCACGAATTCTGTTTTTTTTTGTCATCTCTATCTTGATTATAACCCGGGTTTAAGGTGGCTGAATAATGAATCGAACAAAATGCCGACCAATTGTACGCTCTTTTCAACTCAAAAAATATTGAAACAGGGGCGTATCTGGGATTTTTGCGAGGGGGGGGGGGGGGGGGGGGTTTCAAAAAATTTCGAAAAAAATTATCGACCCTTTTTAGGTTGACTAAATTGATTTTCCCAGCTCTCCGAAAGCACTAAAAGACCCTGTTTTGTTCAAAGTTTCTGCGCCGCAGGCAGAATTTTGAAAAGCAGGCCAAAAAATGCGTTTTTAGGCACTTTTTGGAAAACTTTTACCAAAGTTTGTCCATTGCGAAATCTGCGAATAACAAAGCCACTTTCTGATTCTGGCTCAAACGTTTGCCATCTCAGAAACTTTCAGTAAGGTCTTTTCAATAAAATTAAGGCTTCCCGCGGTTAATTTTAAAAGTTGATCAAAACAATTCATCTATGAAAATGGATGTGCTTACGAAATAGCATGATTTTGTTAAAGTCAAGCAGGATTAATGGCAGACAATATTTCACACAAAAATTGGGCTCTTTTCAAGCCCCTTCCTTTGGTTTTTTGTGAAATTTTTTTCATTATATGAAAGTATACTTAAAATTACTTTTTATGTTATAAACTGCATCAAAACGTGTCAGCGTGAACAGGTGAACAATTTTTTAATTTGACTGTATCGAAAATTTGTGTGAAGTAGTTTACTGTTCTTTTGAAGAAAGTGCGGAATATTTATGCATATGGTGGTTTTCTAATCAGTCAACTTTCGACTTTTTAATAAAGCATTTTCGACGGACTTTTGAAAAATATTGTTTTCTTGATCTCAAATTTATTATTTTAATCTGTGGTCGCTTTTTCGTATCTTTATGGGGGTTTGAAAATTGCTTGCAGGGGTGGATGTACGAGCAGTCAAAACAATGTATGAGCAGTCTTGTTATCATGTATGTAATTTAGGTTTCACTCTAAGAATTTTTTTTTGAAACTTTCAAAACACTTACAGAAATTCAGTTATGTTCTACTGATTATGAAAACAATTTGAGGGACAGCAATTTTTTGCACCTACTAACACATTAGTTGGATAAATCAGCGTAGTTTATTCACTTTGGACTAATTTTCGACCAACTCATTTTTTTTGGTCAAAATTTTTTAAAAAAATAACCAAAAAACTGCCTTTTTTTTAAAAAAAAACTTGCTGGCGGTGCAGGAAATTAAAATTAATTTTTGTGTTATAAACTGCATCAAGACATGTCAGCGTGAACAGGTGAACAGTTTTCTATAACTTTGACTGTATCGAAATTTTGTGTGGAGCAGTTTATTGTTCCGACTTTTGAAGAAAATTCGGAATAATTATGCTTAAGGTGGTCTTCTATTCAGTCAATTTTCGACTTCTTAACTAAGCATTTTCGACGAATTTTTGACAAAAAAATGTTTTCTTGATCTCAAATTTATTTATTTTCCTGTGGTCGCTTTTTCCTATGTTTATGGGGGTTTAAAAATTGCTTGCAGGGGCGATTATAGACAAAAAATCAAAAACTTGTCACTTTTTAAGAGTCCACCAAAGCACCACAGAGACCCCGTTTTGGCTAAAATTTCTGGGCCACAGGCAAAACTTTGAAAAAAAACAGGCCAAAAAAGGCGTGTTTAGGCAGTTTTTAAAAAAAAAAATTTAAAAACGATTTAGACGGGGGGGGGGTTGTGGCGTACGCTCCTTTCCTTCAGGTATTCCACCGCCTGCCAACTCTTGTACTATTTTGAGATATCCATTTTTGGTGACGAGCCCTAAAACTTTTCTGAAAGCGCCTTGGCGCTAATATATACTACTTTTGAGGAGGGAGCGCTCGCCGAAAAAATGCAGTTTTTTGGACAAAATTTTTAAAAAACTGCCTAAAAACGCCTTTTTCGGCCTGTTTTTTTTCAACGTTTTGCCTGTGGCGCAGAAATTTTAGCCAAAACGGGGTCTCTGTAGTGCTTTGGTGGACTGTTAAAAGAGTGACAAGTTTTTTATTTTTTTTTCTATAATCTCACTTCGAGAAAATCATAGATCCGCCCGGATCAGATTATAATATTGAGCTCAGAATATTTTTCAGATCGTATTTCTAAAAATTTCCGTTTAAAGCGCCTAATATTATAAAATTTTAAATAATTTTTTTTTGTTATTTGGAACAAACAGGATGTAGAAGGAGCCTTACGTGTCTTGTTTGTCGATAAAAGTTTTGCTTATTTTGATACAAAAAAAACATGATTCGTCGTTATCTTTTCACTTTCTAAATTAAGTAGTAAGTTATGTTTTCCCTCGTGAAATACTCTGATTATCTGCTTATTTTCTGCTGATTCTTTCCGTACACAAAATTTCAAGATGAAATGATGACTTATCTGGTTTTTCAATTATAATCTTTTTACTTCTGCGGCGATGGGATATTTTTTCAGAAATCAGACTAAAATTAAGTAAAAATGAGTCTAATAATGTTTTGAATTCTGCCGCCGCCGGAAACTTCTATCTGGGAAGTTCATATCTTTTGTTTATTTAAAACAGAAGCTTAAGAAATTAAAAACGTTTCTTTTTCTTTTGAACTTTTGACACACTCAATTGTCGTTAAAAACAAAACGACCAATTTCTTGCCTAAAAAGGCGTGAATTAGACTAATGAGCTTGCCATGATTCCAATTGGAGGTAATTCTGTGTCGGATTTCTTCGCTGCACTACAACATCTTAATTGAAAAACTCGAAATTTGACTCAAATTAATTTAAGAGGTAATTTTCGGTTCCATGACATTCTACCCTGCTCCAATTTACCCAATGCATTTACTCTGTACCATCCTATGCGATTCTGCAAATAGAATATATAAGAACAGATCAAATAACCATTAATTTTGAATAAATAATAAATGCGGCGCATGACTAAAAAAAAATTAAATAACGTAAAATTCGCGTGATCAAAATCCCCATAACTTTATAAAAAACTCATGCAGATGAAGTTTTTTCTCATATGAACAAAATAAATGGCAAAAATAACTGAGACGAAACATGTTTAATGTAAAAAAAAATCAGGGTCTTTTTGGACAAGTGCAAATCTTTATAACAAAATTGGAGCAATATTATTTGTATTTGTATTTGTTATTTGTATTGAGTATTTGCCGGTCAGATCTGGAAGTTTCTATAAAAAGACTCGAACAGATTTTTATTAGGTTTTTTGGTCGCCTTCTTCATATGAGTTACACGTTTGCTCTTCTTCAAAAGTCACAAAGTGTTATGCGCTATCATTAAGTTTTGCTTTTTATAATTTTTCAGGTTAATTCAATGCTCTGTCTGTGAATTATTTCTCTGACTGAGAATTATTTCTTTAATTAAGTCCGAACGATAATAACTTTTAGAAGAGCCTTTTATCATCATAAGTGAAAAAAAGAGCTGCGTTTGCAGTCATAATTCTTGCAGACCTGAAAATTAGCTCTCTGTTAAACTGAAGGTTCATAGCTACGTTCATATCTGCTTATGGTTCAGTAAGTGCTCATTTCCTACCATGTCAGCCCACTTATCAGATCAGATTTGGTATGCTTTTTCACAACTTAGCTTCGGATTTGTTGCTTTATTTTTTCAACAAGTACGATTATGCATAACTTTGTCAATTTAAACTTCCAACTAGTGAATAATAAAAACATGCTGTAGCTCTATATAGAGGTTTGCTCGGGCATCAAAATTGAAAGTTAAAACAGCCTGTGCCAATAGTGCAGTTGTGTTTTTTAGGAGCTTGAAATTTTCAGGACAGAAAAATTTCAAGAAATTGAAGTAAAATTTCAAGAAATCATTTTTCGCCCACCATTCTTAAAGTTTTTGTGAGGCGCTTTGAGCACTACAAAAACTTTTTGAAAATCAGAAAATGCTACAAGTAATCAAAAACAAAATTGGGATCCCTATGATGAAATAATTCAACGATTAAGCATATGCGAATTTTGTACCTGGTACGAACCTCTATCTTGTGCAAAGCGGGGAAATAATAAAAAAGATCCCAATTTTTGTGATAACAGACCAGTTATCAACCCGAAGTGGTTCTCAAATGGATCTTAGATTTCTCCCCTGTCAAAAGCTTGCAATTAAAAGTTCCAGCAGATAAAAATAATAGCCGAAATTACGTGAAGTCGAACTTTGTCAAACAATCTATTTAATTTCAAATCACTTGTGAAATTTTGCCCCGTCAAAAAAAAAAACAGTAAAATGGCTTCAAGGGAACCAAAGTTCTAGATATTTGATAATTTAGCCTTATCATTCATGTGCATCTGAAAATGATTGAAGTGTCGAGCCATTTGGTTTATTTTTGATTGACTAATTCAGATTTAATCACAAAAGTTTTATTTTAAGATCTAGAAATAATGATTTTGAGCTGTTCAGTGCATAAAACCCGAAAAAACAAATTTTCTTTATACAAAAAAAAACATAATTGAAGGTAATTTATGTCGCAACAAAAAAATGAGCTTAAGGTTTTGTTGATTTAAAGGATGAGTTTTATGAACTCATTGGGAAACTAATAAAGATATGAAATTGAATGGATGAAAATGCATGGATGAGCAAAACAAAGGAATTAGATTCAAAACCTTTGCTCTATTTGCTAACCATAAAAGATAACAGCACTTCTTGTTTTAGGGTAGAGCCCTAAATGTTCTGACTACTCTTCAATGTCTTTGAAATAGTTTTTGACAGCATCAACTAAAAACTGATTTTCTTTTCAAAAGTTTCCCTCACACGCCTAATTTACCACTTACGCGGTAATATCACAAAAGACCTTGCGCAATAATTAACTCAAATTAGTCAAAGTGGCAGTTTTGAAGCTCCATTAACTTTTCGAAAAAAGAGTTACAAATAAATTATCTTTAACAACTTGAGCTCAAGTTGTCATATTGTTCAAATGGCATAATTTTTATTCAAAAATGGCCTGTTAAAAAGCCGAAGTACCCGGAGCACCATATTTTTGTCACTCTTATCGAAAGTTGTAACAAAAAGTGGCATAAAAATTATGGCGCCTTTATTACTAGAGTAAAATGTGCACTGGATTGGTGCACAGTTTGGTGTCTGTAAGTCAATAGAATCAAGGGACAAGTCTTTAAACTTGTTCTTAAATGAAACTGGACTCAACTTACAAAAGTTGAACTTACATGTAACTATAACGTAAGCTTTGTCGCTTATTGTTCCGACTTTCGATACGAAAGTAACGGAATATTTGTGCTCGGGGTGGGTTTTTTTTTCTTCAGACAAATTTCGACTTTTTAACTAGCCATTTTTGACACATTTTCTTTATATCATTTAAAAGGTATTGTTGTTCTGAGCTTAAATTTGAAAAGATATTTCACCTGTGATCACTTTTTATAAAATTATGGGGGTTTAAATATTGCCATTTTGGCCAATTTGGGAGTCAAATAAATCTCTCCAAATTGTTTGATAGAAGCTTGTTTGCCATAATTGATTTGTTACAAGGAGCGAAGTTTAATTTTTTGTACTTAATATGGCGTGTGGGGGGATGATTTCATAAAAAAAAATTAAAATTTAGATTTTTTTTTTAATTTTATTTTATTACATTTAATTTTTATGTACTACTGCTCCATAAACCTTAAAAGGCAGTCGGAAACTTCAGGGCTTCGCCCTGATACGAGCAGTTTTGTAGTGTTTTCGCGGATTTTACAACGACAGAATAATGCATGCTAGTTTATCCAAATTCTGCAAATGTAATTAGAATTTCGCAATTTAGTATCAGATTCTGAAAATGTTAGTAAATTTTGCAATACTGTAATGGAAAGTTTAATGAAGTAAGTGGAACCCGCAAATGTAGGAGGATTTGGCAAAAATTTATTGTAGAATTTAATAATTTCGTTGGATTATGCATGTCTCAGGTCTTCCCCCCACCACATTTCATATTAGTTTGCGGGTTCCAAAAACTGTACCCATTCCGCTACTTTTGATGACGACTCCGTAAATCCGCTGGTTTTTGAAACGAATTCGAGCAATACAGTGTTCTGGTTATTTGTTTATAGAATCCAAACTAAACAAAAAAAATCAAATAAAACTAGCAATGTTGTTGAACTTGCAAAAAATATGTTTTAAGACTGTTCCGGGTTCCGTTTTCACAAATTTCACAAAATACAAAGTTGCCCTTTCGCCTAATTTGGAGGAAGTGAGCAGGCTTACATTAAATTATTTCAGCTGAATTTAGACCTTGAAAATTTAACTTTACTCTAATGAAGTTGGTTTTGTAGTTTTCAGCTTCATCTTATGAATCGAAAACTTAAAAAATTTTGGAAAAAACTTACAAAAAATGTTAATTTTTTTCTTGTTAATTGTCGCAAAAATTTTTTCGCAACTTGCATATTTGACATGGCTGACAAAATTCACTATGCTCTACTTTTTTCTCATCATATCAAGCCGAAAAATAACACTTATCGGAAAAATAATTTTGTTGTAATTTCTTAAGACTGGTCGGAACATTCTGTGCTACTTGAACAGTAACCAGCTACCATTGTTTCGTATTATGTGTTTTGTTATTATTCCATAACTGTGCTTTGACTTATTTTACATACTAATGTGCATCTTGAAATCCTTCCAATAATGCAGAACTGTATAATAAACGGCATATGATTATTTCGACAAATTATGATGACAAAATTAAGTCTTGCTTTTAAACATTTTGATCACTTATTGTGAGGAAAAAATTATGTTTGTAAAAATTTTAAAATTTTCATTAGGGGTCATAATCAAACCCATGATTCTCAGATTCTTTGTTCAATTCTATTCGAGCCTGAAAAACCCAAACGAGCAGATCTTGTCTTTAGGAATGGACTTTTATGGCCGCCTAAAGACCTAAAAATTCAAAAGTACTTTTTAGAATCATTTTGTTGTATCAGTATGAATTTTGATTGATGACAGAAAAATTATGTTCTGTAATTTCAACGATCACGTTCAAATTTTGCGTGGTGCAAAAACGTGAATTAGCAAAAAAAAATTGTTCTGAACATCAGAAAAATATTTCTTTTTTTTGTTTCAGTAGACTGTTTGTGTATAACTGGTTGCAAAAAAAAATCAACAAAAATTTTCTGAGCTTTTAGTTATATCATTCTGAAGATCGATGATGTCAAAACCCAAGTCTATTTGAGTGTGGTGCAACAAAATGCAATCAGCCAAAAATGCAACCCGCCCAAAAACCGAAGTTTTTAATTTACAGTAAGTTTTTTGTGTGAAAGTAGCCGATAAAAGTGGCTGGTAAATGTATTTGAATACAGCAATTGGAAGTCTTCAAAATCTATCAATTTGAAGTGAGAGATGACAAAAAAATAAGTCTAATCAAGCTTGGTGGAATTTGGTAAAAAGATGCAAAGTACTGGAGTACAATTTGTTGGAAGATGTCCATATGACGTGGGAAAAGCAAAATTGCTTGAAAAGGAAACAGTTTGTAATTATAGGCGTTTAAAAATTCAATGACGTGAAAAATTTATAGTTAGTCGATTGTGTAGAATTTTAAAAAAATTAAAGTTTTCAAAAACTTTTGGTCTTATTTGGTATATATCAAAAACTATTTGAAAAACAAATTTTTGTGCTTAGAAAACTTTAAAGAGTATTGAATTTACATGAAGCATTTCGCTAAAAACTTTCTAAAATTTGAGAATCAGTATTCTTGTCGAGTAGAGCAAATGGTATTTTCTTATTTATTTATTTAATAAATAAATAAATTTATTTATTTAATATTTATTCCCAGATAGTTTTTGACAATTAGAAATTATTTGAACAAAAGTGATATTTGTATTTCAGGCTAGTATGAAAATAGTTTTTTGACAAGTTCCGAAAAAATATTATAAGAGAAACATTCAATTTTAATATTTTCATCTGATTGTAGAAAGTGTTGACATTGTTTGGATCTAAATTGTAAGGCGGATAACACTGAATTTTTCACAGCCGGAAATCATGAAAAATCGAAAATGTCAGAGCAGTATTAAGTAAGCAGTAAATTGTCTTCATGTAATTTAGGTTTGAGTGATAGATTTGTTTGTCATTGTTGCATGTGTGTTTTATTTTTAATCCATAACCGATTTTGGGTTTTCTATGCTTAAGATGCATCTTGAAATCGTTCCAAAAATATAGAACAGTACAATGAACAGCATACAATAATTTCAGGCTAACAATGTTGTCCAATTTTTCTGCATTCTACTAAGGTTTCTTTATGTTTTCTCTGTTTTGATCAATTCTCGTGAGAATAAAAATCAGTTTCTATGTTTTTCATTAATTTTCAATACGGGTCATATTCAAATCTATGATTTTCAGATTTTTTGATTCAATCTTATTCGAAACTGAATAACCCGAGCAAGAATAACACGTCTGTTCAAGTCTATTTAATCTGAAACAAAAAGAACAAAAAAATGCTTGTTTATTGAGCATTGAGTTTGAAAAAGTTTTTCTTAATGTGTCTTTCTTAATGCTTCTTCTCATGCATTCAATTTCTTTTAGGATGGAATTTTTTAAATACACGCTTTGAGGCCTAAACATCCTAAATTAGCTTTTGGAATTGTTGTATTTTGTTGTATTCATAAGAACTCTCATTGATGACAGAACAATTATGTTCTGGCATTATTTGATTGATTACAGTCTAATTGTGCGTAGTACAAAAACATGAAGTGGCAAAATATTGGTTACATTGGAAAAACGAAACATTTTTGTTATGCAGTAAAAAAATTGTATCTTAATAAACTGCAAAAAAAATTGGACGTTAATTTTTGAATTTCCAGTTATATATTTTTGAATTTCAGTGATTTCAAAAACACAGCCTAATTCACCGTGTTGCAAAAAACGCAATCTGCCAAAAAAAAGTTTTAAATAAAAAACCCAAAAGTTTTGAATTCTAAAATAATGTGAATATTTTTGTGTATAAGAAGCTGTTAATAGGTTGAAGTTTTCAAATATAGTTTTCGAGGTCAGAAAGTTGTAGCAATTTGAAGTTTGGTGGTGTGAAAAATTAGGCCGACTTGATCTTGGTGCAATTTGGTAATTAGCAAAACTAAGTCAAAAAATTCTGGAGTAAATTTTGTTAGATGATGTCCATTTGATTGTGAAAAACAAAAATTCTCATGAATGATTCAATTTGTAATTATAAACGTTTGAAATTTCGATGACGCCAAAAATTTAAGCCTGAACGATCTTCGCGAAAAAAAATTATTTTTGAACTCAAATTTTTCTGTTAGTTAAAGAGTCGCAAAGAGTCGCAAGCTAAGTCCCAAGAAAAAACATTCGTTATGTCTGAATTTTCAAGCAAAAAATAATGTAGCTTGCGAGCTCATTTTCTGTCAGATACATTTAAACAATTAGAATTTAATCAAATTAAGTTATTGTAATTCATTCTGATAAAAAATTACAGTTTATTCGACAAATACCGAAACAAGAAAACACATATTTGATTTCAATATCTTCAACTGAACTTCGGCTTATTCTAGACAGGGTGTTGACTGTTTCGATCGAAAATGTACGGCAGGTTTCAAAGAGCATTTTCACTGCCTGAGTTCTCCAAAAACATAAAATTTCACCAAAAATTATTAAAATTTGTTCATTTGTTCATCAGAAAAAGATCCATATCCATTTTTGCTAGAAGAGTTTGATTCTTTTGCAGAACCCGCACCAAAATTCCCTAAAAACCAAACAATGTCGGAAAACTATTACTGCGCATGAAAATCTTTCATTTTGTTTTAAATTGCATTTTTTTCTGTCAACAGTGAATTTTCTTCAGTTAATTTGTTTTGAGCAATACAATCATTCAATTTGCGACAAAATTTATATCGTTTTGCCATTTTTATTTTTCCATATCCGAGTTTTGATTTTTTTATGCTAACATGCTAATTTAAAAATGCAGACCTCAGAACAGTATAATAAGCTTCTTATAATCTTTTCAGGCTAATTATGATGTCAAATTGCTAAGCAAACTACCAAAACTTTCTTTCATTTTTAACTACGTTGATCAATTTTTAAGACAAAAAAATTGTATGTGTAAAAATTTAGTAGTTTTTAACAGGTCCATAACCAAATCCATAATTTTCAGAATATGTTGAAAATGAGAGAACATTTTTGACATAGAAAATAGTTTTCTTTTCATACATTTTTTAGCAATGGATTTTTTTGGCCGCAAGAAAGCGTAAAAGTTTTAAATTACCTTTTAGAATCGTGTTGTAGTATCCATTTGAATTTTCATTGACGATAGAAAATGTATGTTCTGTCATCATTTCATTGATGACAGCCTAAAAGTGCGGTATGCAGCAACGTAAATCAATTTGCAGTTTGATGATGTCAATAAACAACGTCTAACGATATAATATAAACATTCCTGCTGCAATTTCGTTAAAATTAAAACTTAAAAAAAATCCATAGCGCAATTTGACAGATTTGTGAAAAAAATCTATAGTACAATTTGTGATAAAAAAGGTTGTAAATTAACCAATTTTTAATTATTTTCCTTGGCAATTTCAGTGATTTCGAAAATTTATGCCTAATCAAGCGTGTGGTGGGGAAATGAAGAAAAACGTAAATTTTTTTTTCTAGAGTCGTAAAGAGTCGCAAGCTAAGTCGCAGAATCACGTTAGTTATAATTTTTATATCTTCAGCTCAAAATCTTCTCAACTTTAGCATTAAGTAATGTAGTTCGCAAGCTCAATATTAAAATTTGTTTTCGAGCTGATTATTTTTCATTAACTTGTCTTTCCCTATCTTATTTGGGCTTGTTTTTTCCTACAAATTTTTAGTCGTAATTGGCACATGTAAATAACTATTTGAAAAATAAACTTTCGTGCTGACAAAAAGCCGAGGAGTTTTAAGAAGTTATAAGAAACAAGTCAATAAACCAGACTTCTAAGCCCTGACAATTAGTATTGCTGAGTAAAATAAAAGTAATGTTAGTCAAATTTTTGAGTGATGTTTTTGACAGTTAGAATTTAACCAAATAGAAGTGATATTTGTATTTCAAGCTGCTTAAAAATTTTGAGTTTCTTCATCTGACCTTCGGACTCTTCTAGACAAGGAAATGACTTTTTGAATCCGAAGTATACTGCAGATTGCAAGGAAATTATCAGTGCTGAATTTCTCAAAAGTGTTACAATATCACAACACAAACTCATTAAAATTCACCAAGTTTTCTGTAAAGTATAACTTTTTTGCAAATTTTCTGGCTTCAAAGCTGTCAGATACTATTAAAACTATAAAAACTAATTACTCATGTTCAAACAGAATATTTTGCTTATTCTAAAGAGTTTTTTGTTTTTAGATTTGCATTTTTCAAAGTTCAACAAACTATTGTTATTTATTAGGTTTCGCTGTATTTCAAAAAAAAATCGTTCCTGAAAATTAGTTTACAAAAAAACTTTTTCCTCGTAAATTGACTATTAGAACGATTTTACAGTTATTCAGTTGAAATTATTAACAGTTAAGTAAGGAAAATCCAGTGCTGTTTTGTCACTGTTCTTTTTTTTTCCGCGTCTGTCTGTAATTTGTCAGATGAGTAACTCCCACTTTTTTCAGAAATTCCCTATTTTTAAAGCTGCTACTTCACTAGCCTTAATTCTTATTCTGTCCACGTTCGTTTTGGCCTTTTCAGCTTGAGATTTCATCCATAGCGTGTTTGTCACTCCTTAACTTTTTCCTAATAAATCTTTTCATTTCGTACCTATCTGCATTTTTTTTCAAACTAGTTTTTTTGCAATTGTAGAATTTATTTGCAATTGTAGAACGCAATTGTAGTGTTGTTAATTACATTTAGATAAAACACATCATTTGAAGCTGAATTGTCTGTCAACTTTCGATGTTTGAATGTTGCGTAAGCATCATGAACTAGCTCTTCCCTTTTTTGTCACAAGGATTTCTTTTGTTGACATAAACTCGAGAGCAATAAAAATGAAAATAGAATCAGTCATATCTACGTTTGGCATAAGCATCAATCAAGCCAGAATTGTTTGAGTATGCGTATATGATTTGACTACTCTTATAAAATTGTCTCTAATTTGCTATTTTGAAAAATCCTATTGTAATTGCACAGTTGCGAGGCCTTAAAAATTAATCGTTTTTATCAGAAATTTTTTCTTCAAATTAGTCCTGTCAGGGGCGGATTTTAGTGGCGGGCGCTTTCTTTCTTTAAGTATTCGACTCCTGCTGAACCACATGGTTCCCTCTTTGTTACTTTCGAAAAAATCCATTTTTGGCCGACCGAACCTGAAATTTTTATAAAGGCGGGTAGCGCGCGCCAAAAAAACGCATTTTTTTTGTCAAAATGGTCCAAAAAGTGTTTAAAAACGGATTTTTTTACCTGTTTTTCAGAAATCTTCCTGCGGCGCAAACGTTTCTGTCCAATTAGGGCCTTTACAGTGTTCTGGGGCCGCTCGGAAACTCAATTTGGTTAACCTAAATAAAGGTTGACAAAATTTTCAATCCGCTACCCCTCCCTCGGGGAGAGGGCTATCTAGGGTGTCAATTAGCGGGACAGTTTTGGGACAATTTAGTCTGGGAACTAAATGGTATTTTTTGCTTTATTGAAATTTTTGTCCAGGAAATAAATGCCCGGAAACTAAGTATCCAGATACAAATTAAGACACAATCCAACTCCCTTTGAATAATTTTCTGCTGAATGGCAGCCCCTCTGCTTGAAGCAGCAACAGTTGATAATAGATTGTTGATGTGATGCATTCCAGCCATCCTGGTCGCATTCGAGAGTCAAATGACTTTCGTGGCCTAAAACCTCGGTGTAACTCTGTAAAATTTGTGTCTGAGAATATGACATACGGTGTCGTGACTTTCAAAATCTGGACATAAGTGGCGGGCCTCGACCACCCGGACCCAAAACTTAACCCCCTAATTTTTTTCTTTTTAAGACTCGGAGTCATTCGTAGTCCATACTGTATTTTGGTTTCTCAGATTGAACGAGCTCGGATAAATCTCGTGAAATATAAAAAATACGTTCTTGTGAAATATAAATCAACTCTGAACAGTCCTGGTTTGTTCATGTTTAGTGAGAACAGGAGATGTTGAAGACAACGTGAAGGCATTCCTCATCTACTCTATCGTGTCTTCTGTCTTCACTGTTATACTCCTCCTAGTGATGCTCTTCATGTGGAGTAGGGTCAAACTGGTGAGTCATTACTCATTAGGGTTCAAAAGTTAAGGTGTTCTAACCCCTAAATAAACCAAGTTTAATCCGCGACGACGATAACCGCCTGTCATTTTCATAACAGTCGGGTATCTCGTGACAGGCGAACACGCGACACGCATCAGCCTAATTGACCTTTTAAGTCGTCTCAGTGCCCAGTTGTTATTTGTTCCCAGTTTCCACCTGTTTTTTTTAGTTGACCGGACCGTTGCCCCGCTAATCTAATCAAAAGAACTTGGCGCTGCAAATAAAAAAAACTCAATCCTGATTGGCCGAAATTTCTAACTTAGCACCAAATTCACATCCTTCTTCGCAAAAAAATTGAGCGGTGAGGAGCAAAATGTTTGCAAAATGGTGTCCTTCTGAATTCGGGTTGACATTCTCCAAAAAACAACCCCCATCACCGGCTAAGAAATAACTGCGCACCCCTGTGAACAATGAATTATATATCATTATCATTATTTATAAGCCATTATCATTATAAGTCATTATAATTATAATGAAGCATAAAGAATTCTAGACAGTAGCGGATATCTGGCACTCGACCCTTGACCACCCTCTAGGTCCTCCTTTTGCACTATTGAACAACATCCATTTTTTGATTGACCGATCCTAGTTTTAATTCTTCAAAAAGTGCCTTGGCCGCGAATATTCATATATTTGGTATGGGAGCACGCGCCGAAAAATGGGGAGGTATAAAACAGGGGTGGATCTAGGATTTTCTCGAGGGGGAGGGGGGTCGACCGATTTTTTTTAGGTCGACCGAATTGATTTTTCGAGCTCTCCCTAAGCACGGTTTAGACCCTGTTGTGGCCAAATTTTCAGCGCCGCAGGGAAAACTTTGAAAAAGCTGCCCAGAAAAGGCGTTTTTAGGCACTTTTTGGAAAATTTTGACAAAAAATCGCGTTTTTTCGGCGCGCGCTCCCCCCTCAAAATTAGTATATATTGGCGCCAAAGGCGCCTTTAAAAAATTTCAAGGGTAGGTCGGCCAAAAATGGATTTCTTAAAAAGTACCAAAGGGGGGACCCTTTGGGTCGTCAGTGGGTCGAATCCCTGAAGGAGGGGCGTCCGCCCCCCCCCCCCTAAATCCGCCCCTGGTATAAAACCTGCCCACAATCTCATATTTGCCAAAAGAAATACTTAATGGACAATTTTGACAAAAGAATAATTGTGACGAAATTTGGTCCTTATATGTTTCGTGAGAACCCGAAAAATCAATGTAGATGAGTCAGCAACAAGGTCAATTGAATTTTTTTGACTCACATTGAAAACAGCAAAGCTATGGTAGGATACATCGAGATTTGGTAAACAAAAACCAAACGAGCAAATTTATGACGTAAACGTGACAGGTGAAAATAACATCCAATGATCTTCTGAAAGCTTATATTCTGGTCTGGTTACTTTTCGTTCCTCTCTGAGAACGGTAGTCATTTAAGTGGGATACTCTAACCATTTAATTCTTCAGAACTTTTTTGATTGAAAGGAACAGGGTTTCGTGCTTTGTTTGCAGGTGGTGGCCCTCTTCAAGGAGGCAGGCGCAGTAGTGATGTCCATGCCCTTCATTATAGTGCAGCCATTCTTCGTGAGTGATTTTGAGAATGCCTTTGTACTTTTTACTTCTACCTTTTATATCAAGGACGCTTGCTCCGATTTTTTGAAGAAAGCGAGAGGATGTTTGTTCCGAGTTTTGGCTAAAATGGTGGAATATTTGAACTCGGTGTGATTTTTCCCGGCCTTCAAAATGGTCATTTTAACACAGTTTTTGTACAGAAAAGATCGATGCTCGGAAGTCACACGATATAAACACCAAAAAAAAGTTCAAAAAACAATGAAAAAAGCAGCTTGTACCAGTACGAAGTTCTGAATATTCCAACTGCCTTAGGTTTGCCGCGTGTCTGAAGTAACTTTTGATGCGAAAAAAAAACGAATTAAATTTTTGAATATTGGTTAATTGATGCTCTCACCGCCCAAGGGGTCCACCTTTGGTTCAATTGTACGACAACGACATCAAGTATTAGCAGACGACCCTAAAATTTTTCTAGAGGTGTCTTTGGTGTCAATATAAAGTAATTTTTTTTTTTGGGGGGGGGGGGGGAGCGTTGAACAAAAAATCGGTGGAGGAGGAGCTAGGAAAGTGTTTTAGGGGAAACTAGGAAAATCAATTTGGTCAAATTAAAGAAGATCGACAAAAATTTTGAAATAATTTATGTTAAGTCGAGCACCTTGACCCGGGATTCCAAACTGCACAAAACTTTTTTATTTCACAAAAACAATCACAGATGAAGTATCTTAATTTTGTGCAAAATATGAGTTAAGTTTTGAGCTTGGGCATTAATATGTTTTATAATGTACACAAATTCAATTAACAAGTCGACATTTGTCCGAAAAAAAAAACAACTCGAGCACAAATATTCCGTCGCTTTCTTAAAAATCAACAAAAATCAGGTTACAAGCTAATGAAAAATATCACCAAGATCTGTAAAAAAATTCATGAACAATTCTTTCAGATATTCTCCAACACATTCGGAAGAAGCAGTATTGTTTTGTATAATATTATGTATTTTGGATCTAATTAGATTTAAAGACTTCTAAGTTGTAGCATATGGTCACCAGCCAGAGAATTTTTAAACTGACATATTTATTCAAAAAGAATCAGGTTATTTGACCAAACCATTAAATATGGAAAATATACACAAAAAATTAATAAACAACAACACAAAGATCAAATAAAAATAAATAACGCAAAGTTACTAAATGCAACTAATAATAATTTTCGTCGGATTAATTTTTTAAGCTTGCATGCAAACTTGAGAGTCCAGTAACATAGGAAGAAAAGCGGGTCAGAGTTGACAGTTAATCTAAAATCCAAAATCGGTAAAATCCAAAATTAAACAAGGTTTACCGCTTGACTTTTTCATCAATGTCTTTTTTATCATGAGGAAACACAAAACTTTCCAATTTCCCTCTCTTTTTGATCAAAAGTTTTTTAATCTAATTTTTAAATTTAATTTAAAAAAAGAGTTTTAAAATTAATAAACATTTTGTTATTTGTTTTTATCCCCTCACACGCTATTTTAGTAGACAGTGATGCAATTTTGCTTTTGGTAATGTTTTATTTTGAGTATTTTGGCTTGCCACATTTCAATTTGGATTGATTCATCTTGTGGCTCACGCTTTCCCAAGTCGAGGTGCTCGATATATGTTTCGACTTTGAAAGTCGATAAAACGCAGTTTTTCGAATAAAATTCCACAGTCGAGAACATATCTAATTTCGGTTGAGGTTGTCGGAAGATATGTCGAGCAGATTTCAGTTTAAGCTCATGTTTTTGTGATCTAGAGAGTTGGTATAGCATTATACATCCCAATGTTACTCACGCCGCTTAATCCTTATAAATCCCATTGTTAGCCACGCTGCTTGAAACGAATCTGAGACGAATCAATTAATATTGAGAAAATTTTTCGTCTGTCGAGAAAGTCAAGACAGTCGAAACATACCCATTTTTGATCAAAAAAATCAAATCATAACTCTGCCGGGTCGAACAAAATTTTTTTAAAAATGTCGGTCGAGACAGTCGAAACCTTTTTTGACTCAAAAAAATCAAAACATACCAAAATTTACTCGAGAAAATTGAAAAACACCAAAATTTGGTCAAGAAAGTCTAAACTTATCGAAACTTGACCGGGACGGTCAAAACATACCGAAACTCGGCTGCGAAAAACAGAACACAAACCGATCATCTCGACTCGGGTATTGCAAAACATTTTGCAGATTTATTATTCCATTTTCAATAAGAGTCGTCAAAGTATTACCAAACTCTATCCATTATGTTTTCGAAGAAAAAGCCAAAACTGATCCAAAAATGGAATATTCTTTAAATTTCGAGCACTGGGCATCTAGATCTTTTACATTATAAAATTGTCTGTCCAATTTAAAAAAAAATATTTTTTTTTAAGAAAAAAAATTTCAAGCGCAAATGTTTTATCAATTTCCTCGATATTTAGAACAAAAAAATTTAATAAAGACATTACGAGGCCAAATTGTGCACTGGATAGGCGCACAATTTTGTGTCTAAATGTTTGTGGATTCCAGAGACAAGTCTTTAAACATGTTAAATTTTTGTTGCAACAATCAAAGAAAGTAAAAGAATAAAAGAAGAACAAAGGAAGCGTCCTTGTTGCGGAATCCGCTTACCTTTCCCAAAAAGCACAGTTTCGCCGCGTAATGGAATTAAAATTGAGAAAACGAAGTTATTTTATTATTTAAATGGACCAAAATTTCTGGTACTCAGTCTCTAAACTTAGTTTGCAGACACAGAATATTGCGATTATGATTTCAGGAAAACTCCGCCCAAATATATTTCAAAAAATATATAAAAAAATTTGAAAAAGGTAATTTTCCAATTGATTTTTTAAAAACACTGCTGATTGAACCTACAAAGAGATGATTAAATTAAAGCGCCGTTTCATGTAAGAGTTTCAAAAAACTGCTACGCCAATTCTTTGCAATTTATATCAAAATAAGCCCAGTTTTTGGCGATAAAAAAAAACAAAATTCAACACGGATCAAATATTAAAACAATTTTTTTGCGTGAATCCAAATCGAAAAAAAAAATGATTCAAAACAACTAATTCTTAAGTCAAAAATTGGGTAAACGACTAGAAAACAAAAAATCAATAATATGAAGTTGTTGTTTTCATAATAATTTTCTATTAAAACCTAACTCGTTTTGAGAAGAACGAGATTAATTTTTTAATGATAGTTTGTTTGGTCAATGTAAAATAAATTATTAAAACTAAATTATTAAATTATTAAAACTAGTATTTTTACCACTGTTTATTTTTTCAGACGATAGTGACAGTTGGAGGTTTTCTCACGTATTGGGGAGTCACAACACTGTACATTGCATCCTGTAGTTAGTATGATTCATCCTGTGAAAATCAACAACGCGAATTGTTTTCTTTTGAAACAGCAGCAGATTGTGTGTGGGGGGGGGGGGGGATGGCGTCATAATTCGGTGACTCTACCGCCCAAAGCCCCCCTTTGGTACTAATTTACGCAATCAATTTTTGGAAAAAAGCATTTTGGAAACCTTTGTGAAAATTTTCCTGCTGCGTAGAAATTTTTTCTCTATGACGTTTACGTTTGGGTTTTTTGTTTTTTGACCAATAAACAGAGTCAGGGTGGATCTAGGATTTTCTCGAGGGGGTGGGCGGATTTTCAAAAAATTTGCGAAACTTTGTCGACTTTTTTTTAGGTCGACCAAATTAATTACTTTTCCGAGCTTTCACAAAGCACTATAAAGACTCCATTTTGACAATTTTTTTGCGCCGCAGGCGAAATTGTGAGAAAAAGTCCAAAAAATGCGTTTCCCCCTAAGAAAAATTTCAGGGTCCGTCAGTCAAAAAAGGATACATCAAAATAGTTCAAAGGTGGGACCCTTTGGGTCGGCAGGGTGTCGAACCCTGAGGGAGAGAGAAACGTCCGCCCCATCCCCCAATACTGCAACCCTCCCCCCAAATCCGCCCCTGAACATAGTCCTCATTATTTGTATTTTAAAAACAAAGACAACTCGAAGAGATCTTAAATCGGTCCCTGCCATTATATCTCTACGTTTTAGAGCATCAAGATTCAAGAGGATGAAATGAAATGAACTGATTCGTCCTGATTTTTTTGCGCTTTCTCGACTATTTGGCGGTTAAAATTTCGTAATCGGAACGCTTAATTTGTTGAACTGTTGTTACTTCTTGGAAAATGGCATTCGAGCATCCGACATCCGACATCCTACCCCTTCCGACATCCTGCATCCGAGATACTCCCCATTCTAAGCCCATTCCTGCACCCTTACTTCATGAAAATTGCCAGATTGCTTTTCAGATTGATTTTACTATAAATAAACATTTAAATATTACAATTTTTTAAATTCAGATAATGAGAAATTTTTCATCTGAAATTTACAAAAGAGATCGAAATGGTCAAAATTAATCTGACATTTGCTATGTTGATACGTATAGGACTATGATTCTTTAGGGTATGTTTTTCATCAGTAATTGATGGATTTCTTAAGTCTGAACACTTCCATTTATCTATACAGGTTGTGATAAAATATTCACACATTTCAGAGTCTCCTGAAACCAAGGATACATCAGATGGTACTTTCGTCTTTTACGAAACCAACTCGGAGATGAAGGTAAGACATTCTGCTATCTACTTTGTTGAGACATTTTTTGAATATCTGGGAAACCGTGAAGATCGATTTGAGCTAGACCGCGTTGTTTTTAAAGAAAAAGACAGCAGCTTTTCTCACCAAAGAGTTTCGACTTTTTTTAAAATTGATAATTTCATTTATGCAATTCGGCGACATTACAACTATGAGATGAGAGCTCAAATTTTATCAAAGGCCCTTTTCCCCTTTTGCAAAAGCACTGGACTCCATACTGGATGACCAAGTTTAGTTGTGGCTACTTTGGTTTCAGAAAGCGTTCTGGTACCACTTGTTCGGTCTGTTCTGGATCACACAGTTCCTGGTGGCATGTCAGTTGATGATCATAGCAGGAGCAGTGGCCTCGTGGTACTTCACTCGGGACAAGACCAAACTGGGATGGTTCCCTGTCTTGGCCTCCTTCTACCGGACAGTGCGGTACCATTTGGGAACCCTGGCATTTGGATCTCTAATCATTGCAATTATCCAGTTTGTGAAAGCTGTCCTCTCATACGTTGAACAGCAGTAAGTGTTGTTTTCACCCGTCATAAATTGTCAGAAAAAATCACTTGTGAAAATGAGATACCTGTAGAAATGTCGAAGTTTTTGATTCAAAATAAGCGCTAAAAACTAAAAAATACTAACGTTACTCGAGTAAAACTAAGTTTTCACGTTCTAAATTAAGCTATTGTAAGCTTTTAAGCCCTTAAAGTAAGCTATTGTAAGCCTACACGCTCTCATTATTCGCTCGATTTAAAACGAAAAATCAAAAATTTTTCGACACTGGGAAATTTTTTTTGAAATTTCTGAATGGCGTTCAAATCACGACTGTAAAGTCTTCAATATGATATATCACTCAAATCTCTCGGATAATTATTTGTAGCAGCTGATTTAAAAAAAAGAAAAAATTTAAAAATATTTCAAATGGTCGGAACAATAAAACGGAAGACAAATTCCAAAAAAAAAAACATTATTTTTTGTTTTGAAATAAATTGTTGGACATTGAAAAACATAACATTCAACTGCAAGAGAGCATCTAATTTAAACAACGGTAGAGTCACAATCATTAGTTGAGAGCGAAATTTGATAAACCAGAAATCTACTGAAACTTTGCAAGTACAAAGACGAGGAGCGGCGTAGAAAGTCAGATACTTAAACGAAATTCAATGGCATGCAGATTGGCAACACAAAAAGGAAACTTCCTTTCCCATTAAATTAAGCCATAAGCAGGGAAGGCTTGAAAGTTTTAAAAAAACCTATCAGCAAAAAGTGAACGAGATGTGAACAGCTCCGAAAAATAAAAATGTCACTGCTAATCACAGTGAACAAACCCGTTGGGTAACGGATCTCGAGAAAATTATTTCAACAAGGGCTTTGAAAAAAAAACCTGGATGATTTTAACTGTGGATGAGGAAATAGAGGTCATTAGAACCAGATGCAAAATCTGAAAAGGAATATGTACCGTATTCAAAAACCACGCATGGTGTACCGAATTCACCTATGATGGTCTAAGAGTCGATAATCAAAACCTTTTTTAACATATATCTCCCAGATAATGCTACCGTTTCGACTGCTCCAGTAGTTGTGGTACCTTCTCCGAGCTTAACTTTGGATAGAGACGGTAAACTCTATACAACAGACTCCCAAACTGCCAGCCAGTTGGTCCCCTACAGCTGAAAACTGCGAACAGTAAACTAAAGGTGAGTTAGAATGGAAAGTTCAACCACGAAGCAATCAACGCCGCCACCTGAAACAATTCGCAGTAACTTTCGTCTACATTCTAGACATCAGCTACCAAAAAAACATTAGGACGGGTCTTTTAGCATAGTCTGGAGAAAAAAAATTTGTTTTCATCTACTGAAGCTTAATGAGTACAATGACAATGTACAGCGTAGAAAAGCTGAATTTCAAGCGAAGTTCATTGGCAGGAAGATTGGCGACAATGAATGAAAGCAAGCTTCAATTCCCATTGAACTAAGCCATAAGCAGGGAAGGCTAGAAAATTTCAAAAAATCTATCAGAAAAGAAGTGAACCAGATGTAAACAGCTCCGAAAATCAAAAATATCACTGCTAATGTCTACGGAGTCTGTAGCCAGGAACAAACCCAGTGGGTGACCTGGACTAATTTAACTGGGGCTAGGAAAATAGAGGTGAATAGAACCAGAGACAAAATCTAACAAGGATAGCCGGTTACTGTGCAAGTAGCACAGAATATACCGACCACAGTCTCATAAAAAACACAAAAAAGTTTTTTTTTCGAATTAGTTTCACTTTTTTCTGCATGTTGTGATAAATAGATCTGGACGAAAAAATAGAATTTAGTTATATTTGAGAGTCATACTAAGATAGGTCAATTAGCAAGCAGTTTTTGAAGACAAATGACTTAAACCGAAAACAAAAAATTTAAGAAACTTTTTGCGGAAATTTTTTGAACTTTGAAGTTTTTGATTCCCAAAATTGCGCTAAGAAACTCCGAAAACTACCTTTACTTGAGTAAAACTAAATTTTCACGCCTAAATTTAGCTCAAAAAACTAACTACCTCACTAACTACCTTACTAATTAGCTCAAAATCAGACCAAAAATCAAAAATTTCGAACCGGTTTTTCTCAACACATTTTTCTCGACACCGGTTTTTCAAAACCCAGCATGATGTACCGCATTTACGCATGGTGGTCTAAGAATGGATAGTCGAAACTTTTTGGACAGCACTTGTGTACATATATCCCCCAGATAACGCCACCGCTTCGACTGCTCCAACAGTTGAGGTACCTTCTCCTAGCTTAACCTTGGATAGAGACAGTAATATCTATAACATGGACTTCCAAACTGCACGCCAGTTAGTACCTTGCAGCTAAAAACTACCGAGTTAACTGCTTCCGCCAAAATAGTCAGAAAGGTCCGCCTCAACCTTTGACTCAAACGCAGCCACCAAAAACAATTATGGGACGGGTTTTCATTATCACAGTCCAGAAAAGAACGGCACATCCGGCAAAGAAGGGTTAATTGGCATCAAGACCGCTGAGTGTTCTCTCTTCAACCATTTTCGATTGAAGAGCCGACACCGGAATATTCACTTAGGCATCATTGCCCCCAGTTGTAAGCCGGCGGCATCTGCAAAAAAAAACCTCGATATGAATTGGCTGTCCAAATCACCAAAAAAGTTTTGTTCAAGTCCACGGAGGATTCTCAGATTGTACTACACGTGGACGAAGACTGAACAACAGCTGATATTTTCGGATGTCGAGAAAATCCTCGACAGGACTATGGCCTTGTCGTAACTAAGACTCTAAAGAGCAGAATACGCTAAAAGGAGTTGGGAAAACAGCTAGTTGAGACAGAAAGCTTTCTAATTTATCTCATTTATTTATTCTGCGACTACTTACTCACATATCTTCGGCGTGATTGTTCCGACCACTTCAAGAAGTGAGGAACCATGGCATAGCGGCTATTGTTTTTTCCATCTGATTTTCAGTACTTCAAAGAAAGATCGTCGGGGATGAACTGTCATATTGACCAGTGGCACGCGCCGAAATTTTTATAGGGGGGGGGGCAGTTTTTCGAGAAAAAAAATTGAATTTTTTAACCTTTTTGTAAGCCGACCAATTTGATTTTCTCAGCTCTCCGAAAACACTATGAGGACCCTATTTAGCAATGGCGTTTTTAGCGGGGTCTTCGTGGCGGGGGCAGAGACCTTCCCTCAGAGATCCGATCCCCTGTCGATCCCAAGGGTCCCCCTTTGTACTATTTTGAGATATCCATTTTTCGCTGACTGACCAAAAACTGTTTCTAAGAGCGCCTTCGGCGCCTGTATTTAATAATTTACGCGCTCCAATCAAAACGCAGTTCTTTGGGCAAATTTTCCAAAAAGTGCCTAAAAACCGCAACTTTTGGCCTGTTATTTTGAAAAATTTGGGAGAGCTCAGAAAAACAATTTGTTCGATCTAAAAAACAAGACAAAATTTTCGAAAATGAAAAATTTTGCAACCACAATGAAAAAATTTTGCAACCAGAATTAAAGGGGGGGGGGGCGGAGTTCGCCACGCCCCACTCAGCACGCTTCTCATATTAACCTTCTTTCATCCGTCTTCAAGTTGTGACAAAGTTGTGACATATTGCTTCAAGTTGTGACAAAAAAACTTCCAAAATTTGTCGCCATGTCGAATAAAACATGATTTTTTTCATATTATTGTTTTTGTGACTAAAAGTTTCAGAGTAGGTTTTCTATCTATTTTTTCAATATTTTAAATATTATGAACTGATTGGACGAGCTTACAGATCAATCCCCAATTTAGTCTTCTCTCTCTAGAGCAAAAATAAACAACAAAAACTCAAAAAGAAACACCAAAAATTTCATGTTTCCCAATTTTGGTATAGATTTTTGCGTAGTCACTTTCATTTTGTTAGAAGAAGCTATAGTCTAGTTATGATTTTTTTTTTCAATTTTGACTACCCAAAAAAGGTCATATTTTTGGGTAAGGTTTTACCCAAAAAATTTCATTTTTTCCAATTTTGGTATAGATTTTTGTGTAGTCACAATCATTTTGTCAGAAAAAGCTATAGCTTAGTTATGAATTTTTTTCAATTTTGACCTAAAGTAGCAGATTTAAATAGTGAAGGGCAAACTTGGTATCATATCTATGCCTTTTTGCTTTTATGCTCGGTGTATCTTTTTTATGCAGTCCATTTTCGCCGATCGAAATATTAGTTTTCAACAACAATTTTTAAACCTCATTAAAAATATTGACTTCTTAAGTTCAAATTTAAAAAAATATTTTACCTCCTATTATTTTTGTAAAGTTCTGGGGGTTTGAAAAATGCCAAACTGGCCATGTTATGGACTAAATTATGCGCGCTTTGAAGAGTTAATTCATAATGCTGAGAACATAACGCAAATTATTTATGCGTGGTGAAAACACCCGCACTACAAAATCGTTATAATTTGGATTGAGGTTAGATAATTGGTCGTATTAATTTCGGAAGACTCAAAATTTTACACTTTTGTATTGTCCAAAATTTATAGGTTTTCATTATTTTGTTGTCCCAAAAACTTTTCGATATGAATTAAGGGACAGTCGGAACATTCAAAATTTTACCTTGATATACGAGAAGTCTTGTTGTTCCGACTTTCGTAACGAAAGTAACGGAATATTTGTGCTCGGGGTGGGGGATTTTTATTTTTTCTTCAGACAAATTTCGACTTTTTAACTAGCCATTTTTGACGGGATTATTTTATATCATTCGAAAGGTATTGTTGTCCTGAGCTTAATTTTGAAAAGATATTTCACCTGTTATCATTTTCGTAAAGTTATGGAAATTAAAGATTGCAATTTTGGCTAATTTGGGACAATTAACGCGGGATATAATTCTTTTCATGTCATTACTGCGCCATAGACCTTAAGAGGCAGTCGGAACATTCAGAGCCTCCCCCTGATACGAGCAGTCTTGTTACTACTACTATCTAATCTATAAATCTACTATTAAAATTATTACAATTGCAGAATTACTACAATCTACTACAATTGTGTTCACTGAAAACAAACAACTAGGACATTATTCAGACAATTAAATAATATCTCAGTAAAATTTTTGGAGGCTGCTGCTCTTTTATTTTGTCTACTAAGTTTCCACAATCGAATTCAACTTAAACATTTTTTCTAGTTAGTTTAACTTAAGTTTTTTAAAACTCTTTTCTACTTTTCTTATTCAGCTTAGAACTCTTCTGTTATGTTTACACTGACCCAACAGTGACCGAATTACAGTGACCCAACAATGGACTTTTTAGAAGGAAGTTGATTGTCAGGGGGACCTATTCTTAAGTATAGAGAATTGATATTTCAGGTTGAATAAATCGGACAATGCAATTGCAAAGTTTGTGTTCAAGTGCATGTTCTGTTGCCTGTGGTGCCTAGAAAACATCATCAGATTCATCAACCGCAACGCTTACATCATGACAGGTAAGTGTCATTACCCCCGTCACGTTTTTACCCACAATTTTGAGCGGAGTCCGGGAAAATTAACCTCTCATTACGCTAAAAACTATCCGTGAAAAACTACAAGGCTAAGAATTCGGTGAAAAAATTTCCGCTGTTTCACCTTTTACAACTTCTAATAAACACTATGGAAAAAAACAGAAATCTTTAAACGAGAAAGTCAGATAACTCATGAAAAAAAAAACGAGAACATTCAAATAAAATTGCTCAAACGGTCAAAATTGCTCAAATCGACCAGGTTTGGTGTTGATGATGGTTGTGTGTTGCAGCCATATATGGCTACCACTTCTGCAAGGCGGCCAAGCGGGGCTTCACTCTGCTGGTGTCGAATGCAGTGAGAGTTGTGGCCATCAACACAGTCGGAGATTTCTGTCTGTTCCTCGCCAAACTCATGGTCGTCTTTGCAGTAGTGCTCATAGGCATCAAAATCACAGAAGTCAGTTCCAAAACACTATTTAAGAAAATCTCGCCAGCTTGAAGAAGAGCATCAGCTTAACATCCCGTAAAATAGATCAAAATTATGATCTTCCTCCCCTTCGTTTGGTTTGCATTAATTGTTTAATTGGCGTTTAATTGGCTAAAAATTAAAACCCGCAACAATTTCCGCGATTAAATTCTAGAATGTAACAGTCGCGAAGATCTTAACTCCCCGACCAATAGTTCATAGTCTGGACAGGGTTTGGAGTCGCGGACAAAGTCTATGCTATCGTATTTCGGACCTGATAGTCTGAAAATGAGTTGCGATTGTCTGTAAAAAACTGCACATGAGCTCAAATAAAGTCAGATAAGGAGTTTTGCAGGCAAAAATTATTGTTCTGCAGGACCTAATTCCACAATGAGTGAGCTTTTCGAATTTCAGAAAAAAACTTAAAACACAATAACAAAATTGAAACTTTTTGAACAGCAAAAATTTGTGGTATTTTGAAGTACGTGTTTCTTTATATTGTATCGCAAAATTGGCAAAAAAACTCTTTCGACGTTGATGTAGTTTCGCAAAATTATTTCGAAGATGATGTAGAGCAATGAGCTTTGCAATGTTGTTATATCCTATGATCTGAGTAAAGACTTGTTTTGTCATAAAACTGAATTCACACAAATACGAAATAGAATTTTCAAAGAGTAAACAAGACAAGTCTAGAGTCTTTAAAAAAGTCAGCACACACTGAATCTAAAATATGGTATTTCAGATTTAAGGTCTACTACCGTAGCAATACCACATTCACAATCTTATGGGAAAAAAATGTTGCTGTGTATCAATTTTACCAAAATTAGTTTTAGATCTATGAGTTTTAATCTCAGTTTTGACAAATCGTGAATGAGCACTGGCCTTTTTTCTCTGTTTTTCTTCCCCCTTTTTCTTTTTTTTTCAAGTTTTTGTCCCAGTCTAGTGGGCCAGTTTGCGCCCCAAGTTCTGTCCAGCTCGAGCTATTTTGGCGGTATTTTTGTGTAAGTAATTGCGTTTCAAATAGGGAAATTTATGTTCTGTCACAATCCTCGGTAAAATCCTAGTCGCCAGCTCTGTTCTATAATTTTTGGTTGCTTTTCCGTTTCTTCCGCTGTTATGGATGCATCTGTGGACGTTTCGGCCAGTTCATTTGAAGATATCTTTGAAGGCTATCCTTCGTACAAATCTGTTCTACTGTTTTCTTTTTTCACCTCTTTGCTATTTGTTCGGCCATTTCCAATCTTTCTTCGTATGTTGTTTCGTTTTTTTTAAAAAAATTTTTCTGTTTTATCATCTGCAATCATGTTTTTCTTGATGAATTTTTTCACGTCTAGCGCTTTTTCTTCTCTTTTTATTGGCGTGGATGTAGCTGGCCATGCCGTTTTTACAATTATGTTTCTGCTTCTTCTCTATCTCGTTTTTTGATTGACACTTTGTTTTCCAAATTTGTGTGCCGCTGTCTTTTTGTTCTTTTCCGGTGGTGTTAACCTGTTGTTCGGCACTGCTATTTAAAAATACATGAAATCCTTTCCTCGCCTTTTTGTCTTTAGAAGTCACTGTCTTGGGGCTCTCCTTAAAATCTCTGATGAACGGATCACTAAGAAAACATATTTAAGTCATCACACGATTCCGAATTTGATGACGAGGTTTCCATGAATAGTTGAATTTTGAAAGCCTTGCTCACTAGCTCTAATGAGGGACACTTTTTTGTCCTCCCCCAGTTGACTTTTTATAATCGCGAAATCGGAGTTTCTGTATACTGCCCTTTTTTAGTCGAATCCGTTTCCTTTTCAAAAAGTACTGCCTTTGGTACTGTCAGTGCTTTCCCCGAGAGTTGTTTTAGGTATTTACGAACTACCACTTTTTCACGATTTCACTGTTCAAGATGTCCAGTTTTTCTTCTTTGGGTCCGTTTGTACTGTTTCTTCCACGAACCGAAGTTTCTCGGAGTAAATCAATTACCTTTTCGGTTTTGGATTAGTTTTGTCGATTGCCTCTATATTTTGCTTAGCTTCGTCGCGCGCTGTATCCCGTCTTGTTTTAGTCCAACCTGCGTTATTTTCTGAGAAAATTCTCAGCATTGGCTGCCTGACCTTATTTTTGCTGGTCGCAAGTTGCTGCTTAAAGATTGGGCCCACTTCTCTGCTGATTTGTCAGTTTGAAACGTTCTTTAATTTCTCCCGTCTCTGATCATTTTGTCTCTTCAACTGGGAGAACGTTTGACGCCGTTTGGGGAACAAGCAGTTTTTTCTTGCCCTGTTTTGTACATTCTCTACACTATTCTGCCAGCTTCTCTTCATCTTTATGCAGTTGTGGCTATCAAAAATACGTTGAAAATTCCTTGTAGTATTTGCTCAAATGTTCTGTGAGTAGCCTTTTCATATTGGCTTTTGCAATGTTTGCGCACTGCAATACAATTGTCTTCCAAAATGCTGTCTTTCACCATAGCTACTCATCTTGTTAAAAAGTGGATCGTGGTATTTTTTCTCTGTTCAAACCCTGCATATCTTTTTGTTATACAGTTTGTCTAACTCTGTTCCACTATATAATTTCTGAGATCAGTTGAGCTCATAAATTTTTGTCCAGCATTTTCTCTAGATTTTCGAGAGCGTCATCCCCCAGCTGAGCTGCAGTAAAATTCATTGTTCATCCTTTTTTGACAATTGTTTCAACGGTACAGTTTTGACTATACTCTTTTCTGGGCTGTCCTCTTCTAACTGGAACAAAACTTCCTGAATTCTCCTCAGCGTCGTCATTGTCGTCTTCTCTTGTGTTGTTGTTTTTTGCGTTCATCATCTCATCACAATCAGTTTCAACCCTTAAATTCACTGGTAAAGGCACCTGACTCTATTCTTCTGGACTGGATCGTCTCATCCAACCTTCGAAAATTTTTATTTGTGTAGCTACTTCCGCTATTAATTTTCTCTCGGTTTGACCTTAGAGCTCCATCTTACCTTGTTGGCGACTTTTGTTGTGCTTCAATGACCGAACCATTGCCTGAACTCCTTGATTGCCATTGCATCGACTCATCGGTTTTCGTTTCTGCAGTTTCGATTTCAATTCCATTGCTCGTTTTCATTGAGTTCGATTTATGTTTGGAATTTAAGTACTCTTTCCGATTTGCAGTATGCATCTTGTTCAACCTTGGTCACCGGGTCAACTATATGTTGTTGCAGAATTGTGTAAAAATGTTTTTTTTTTCGCTCGTTTGGCAACGTTTAGAGCATCTGGTTTCGTACCGGCGGAGCTGTCTTTAGTGTTGTCTTCTATAGCAACGAGTTTCTAATGTTGACTTAACTCAGAGCAAGAGCGCTCTAAATCGTTTTCATTATGGTTCAACTCAATGTTTCGAACCAGTCGAATGCTCATATGCAAACAAGTGTCGCGTGTAACTTTTTAACTGATGGTTCTTGAATTTTTAAGCAAATCTGATTTCAACGAAATTTTTGCCAATGGATCCCTCGAAAGACATTCTACAATTAACAAATCTCTGCTGCGCAAGTGATTGACTTCAAACTCAATTGGCAGTAGCCTATCCGTTCATATAGTCAATTAAGATCGATAGGTTTCGTTTGCTGAGGTAGCATTAAGGGCTGATAACAACGTTTGATGATGCATCTCTAAAACTTATTCTAGTCCTGCATAAAACTGTTCAAATCTATTAAATGCCCATATTATTGGTAACCATTATAAGTTTTTGGTTGAGTACTTCTTCTGGTCTTTGAGAATTCCCGATGCGAAAGATATGGGAAGCCAATTTTTATTTTTGGACAGTTGTTTCAAGGTAGCACCTCGTCTATTTTGACAAAATTCGCGGTTTTCCTGATTCTGCGGAAAACTGAATATTGACAGTTTTAGCGCTGAATTTTCTTCAGCTAATATTTGCATGGCATTGCTCAGTAACAGCTCCTGATGTTACTCTCCCCTCCTTGACATTATCAAGAAGTCGTCTAGAAGGCAGAAGTTTTTCAGTGTATTGTTCAACGGGCGGTCTATAGCCTTCTGAAGCTCTGCTGACATGTTAAACTGATTGGCTCTTTCCGCAGTTACACTGATTGGTTGTTTCACTGATTGACTGTTTACACTGATTGGCTGTTTCACTGATTGGCTGTTTCACTGATTGGCTGTTTACAGTGATTGGCTGTTTCCGCAGTAAATTACACTGATTGGCTGTTTCTGCAGTAATTACAGCTGACTATTCATGGATTTGAGGTCTAAAACTGAGACATATTACATGTTTTCTGTTTTCCCCGGAACAATTTGACACACTACATTTAATAAATCGTTTACGATGTTACTTGATGCTTTTCCTTACAACTAACGATTCATTGGGTTTGCGTCTGATGTTAGTTAAATGTGTCATACTTTTATTGTAATAACACTTAGTGCCATATAAGACTCACTACTGGATTTTTTTAGTTCTAAAAATGTGCCTCATTGAGTAGTTTCTTTCTCTTTTTTTTCAACCTTCTACTGAAGATGGTTCGCCATACGTCATACAAATGGGATTTAACATATAGTTGAACTATGATATCACTTTGCAAAGTTTTGGCACATTTTTTTTGTCGAAGAGTTTTTAGACTTTTTTCTCTGGTTAGCGATCCGGTATTTCCTCACCTTGTAGCTCATGGAATCGCGTCCTAGAATTCAAAGCAACTCTCTGTGAGGTTAATATCTTCAGCTTTTCTTGCAGAACAACCTAATATGCGCCCAGATACTGTTCTGTAATTATGAGATTTTACTTTTGGCATTACCCAACCCCCATTCCCCCAGCTACGGTGGTCATTTTTGCTTTCAAGGTTATTTTTTTGACAGTTTTTGTCATTGTCGACAAATTGCGCAGTTTTATTCAATTTTTCACATGATATGAATATTGCCGAGTGTGCAAAACCCAAAAGTTCTTTAGCCGTGGTTCAGTTTATGAAAAACCACGGGACTTCCTCTGCCCACTGTCACGTGAGTGATGTGGTTGTTCTCTCTAACTAATGGCTGTTTTCTTTTCACGTTTTTTAATCTTAAGTCTTTTTTCACCATTTTTTCAATTTCTTTAAACTAGATTTGTGCTGTTTCGCAGTTTTCGACTTTTTAATCATCGTTTATCTGAATAATGAACTTTCAATTTTGTAAATTTATTTTCCTCAAAATCTATTTCTTCAAACTCACTCGTAAAATCTGCGATTTTTGTTAAATGATTTTTTTTTCAGGTTTTGCATTGGTTTCCCATCGCAGTGCAATTCTCAAAAAGATTCATCCCTACATTCATCCGTACCTCGTGTTGTTTGGTGTCTGTATCTGCATCCGGGTTCTTCTGAACTCTAGTGTGTTTAAAATTTTCGAACGATGAGTTTTGTATTCTGTTACTCTGGTTCCTAGTATTAAAAATTGCTTGCTGCTTAGTTTTCCTTTGTGCATGACCCTTTTCTGATGTTTGACCATAACTTTGATGCACTTGTGTTGTCTGCTTGCTTTGCTAAAGATTTTGGGGATTTTATCTCTAATATAAGTGTATCCTGGAGCGCTCTATTTTTTTTTACATAAACAAATCCCCCACTAGTTATCTTCGAGTGTTACCAGTTCAGATCTTACTGCTTGCGCAGTTAACGGCGCATGAAACGTTTCCAGGTAATCATTCGGGCTTCCTGGGCATGGAGGAACAACCTAAAAACTTTTTATGTTACGTTTTGACCTTCTCCAACGTGACCGTGATCATATCGTATAGATCTTATAACGATTCTCTAGAAGTTTCGACATGCGGGTTTGTTTTTAACCATCGTTTAATTCTCTCTGACCTCAAGGATGAAGCAGACATGATATCAAATTCTGTTGTACTTTCGTAAAGAGAACCCATGGTGTCCCACTTCGGGTCACTTCATGGTACCTTTCGTTTTTTTAGCCTCAAATATTCTTTTCATGAGTCTATCTCCTTCTATTCATGCTGCATCTGCAGTCGTAGATTTTGGCAATCAGGTTGACTTCGGTCTTGGTATCGGCTCCAGCATAACCGGTTACGTTGGTAACAGTATTTTTGCGTGGATCCATGTTTTCTACTATTGTAGCTGCTATCATGAACTGATCCAACCCCATTTTGATCAGTCATGGTGGATCTACTGAAAACGTTGCCCAGAAAAAGAATGAATTCGAAACTTCCAGTTTTGTCCGGTTGTGTCGTGAAATTTATTGAAATGAACTGGTGTCCGTTTTTATTTCAACTTTCAAAAAAAACTGAAGGAATATGTATGCTCCGGTTGCTCTTTTTCTCTAGACAAACTTCGAAATTTGGACATTTTAACTGGCCATTTTAGCGGATTTTTTTTTAACAGGCGAAAGATATAGTTTTAATGAGCTAAAACTTAAAAAGTTATTTCATCTATGATCTTTTTTTCGTGAAATCATGAGGGCTTAAAAAGTGCCAGTTTGGTATGATACGCAATATTTTTGGGCTATTACCGCGTCAGCGCTGTTTTTATCCGGTGATGCGTCACATCAAAAAACTTAAACGTAATTATTGGAATTTGACTCTATTTCTATTTAAAGTGCAATCCTGTAAATACTAGTGTTAATATAGTATGGTTCAATACTCAATTGTCACTTCAAGACCGAACCAATAAACCTATTCTAAGTGATAACTGAGATAAAATTAAGTAGCAAAACGAATGAATGTACCTGCAAATCAGTAAAAACCCATGAAAAAAATTGAAACAGTTTATGCATAAACCAATTTTTCTTGATTGGAAACTTAAATGCCACTTTAGGAAAACTAAAAACCAACTGTTAGCTGCCAACTCAAAAATTCCGAACAAAAACTACCATATCGACATAAATATGAGAACTAAAAAGCTATACTTCGTAGAAAGATATAACGGACAATTTATAAAAAAAACTCGATTTTTAAATGATCAGTATTGATATGGAATAAGATTATAGATGACGAACTTAACTTATGGGGTATACTAACATACAAACAAGCGAAGATCAAATTTAAAAATTAACTTTTATTTTTATCTAAGGAAGATCCATCAGTGGCAACCTATGTTAAATTATCATGGAAAAATTTTAAGTTCATATAGGGAAAAACAGTAACTCCATTTGTCATTATTTTGATCTATAATATACATATTAAAATTACACCTTGTTATTAATGTAAGCCTATTTTCACCTAAATTTAATTAAAATCTGACATACACTTGCATATTTGAAATTGATTTCAGTTTGCAATTTAAGTGTTTAACTTTTTAGACATGAATTTCTAGCTACATTCGCCTTTGGGCGGCTGACCATATCCTCTGCTTTCTAATATTATGGTCTCGTGCAAAAATATCCAATTTCAAGTTCGATCTTCATGCATCCTTTTCTGCTCTGAACTGGGTTGTTGGTCTTTCCAAAAAGTTCGCAATGTGTAAAGTGTTTGTTGCCTCATTGGTTTTTTTGCTGACTGCGCCATGAAAAAAGCGGAAGCGACACACCAATAAATTAACCAGTAAGCTTTAATTGAAATAACCCCAACCCCACAAACACACACACAAACAATATCGAGCAATACATCTTGTATTTGCCTAAATTCCGCTTTAAGCAAAAAAAATTGTCAACTTTATTTTGATTTCGACAAATTCTTGTTGTCTTTAATTTTATTTGGTCATTTTCAACAAAGCGAGACTCGTAAATTTTTTTTCTCAATTTGAACATTTTTAATATAAATTTTAAACGAAGTTAAAATGGATTGTATAGTGTATTAAATTTGTATAAAATCTGTATAAAATCTGTTTTAAATCTGTATAAATCTGTATCTAATCTATGCCAAAAATTGCACTACAAAAATTTGGTGACTATTGTATCAGTTAAAACAAGTAAAAAAAATTGCAATTGGTTGTAATCGATTGGATAGTCAAAGAAATCAATTATTTCGTGCATAAAAACTAGATTGTTGAACTGTTACTTGAGTTAAATGGTTGCAATCTTAGTTTTGTCAATGCGGGAATGTTTGTTGATTCGAAAACTGTTCAGACAAAAGAAATTGGTTGGCGGTGTATCTATAACAGAATACCTGTGAAACTGATGATCACAAAGAAAAATCACACAAAAACAAACTGAAATTTGGGTAAGAAATCTGTAGCATGTAATTGTTTTGATAAATGAAACAATTTCAACGTAATGCCGAGAAAATTTGAATGTGAACAAAAACTTATTATTATAAAAGTTAGTTCATTAGTTTTTCATCAATACTTTTATATTTACATGACGATATAACTGTTGTTTCTTAAATCAGTATGAGCATTTCATTTTGTAGCAGCATGTATGTTCAACCAACTGGTTATTTTGGATTTACATGTTTTCGACATTAAACATATTTTTCTGTTTTTGAACGAGCTATTTTTGACGGGATTTTGTCATCATCTAAAAAATCATAATATTTTCTCTTCAAAATTAAAAACATGTTTCACTTGTGACAAATTTCTGTGAATATATGGGATTTTAAAAATTGTCAATTTGGCCAAATTGGGATATTTTTAAATCTGATACAATTTGAGCATAGAAAGCGTCAGTGGCGTTATGAATCGTTCCAATCTGAATGGAGCCAAGCAATTTGCTCTTATTAATACGTTATTAGGCTCAAAAAATCCGAAATGATACGAAATGTCTTGTTGAACTTTTATTCTTGAAATTCTATCGCTGAACTGAAAAAAATTACATGACGTCAAACTTTTCACCAATTTGATTAATTTAATGATTAGTTTATTGAGAAATTAAATGAAAATTAAAGAGGAGAGTTTTAAGTGTGAAGGAATGAGGGAGGGAAGAAGCAATAATGCCGCTCTTTTCGTTTTATCAACAAGTGACCTATAGCACGAATAAGGGGATGAAAGGCTGAAAGTACAGCTAAGACTTCATTACATCAACTAAATCGCCATTTTGTCTTCTCTTATTAGAACGAGGCATCAAAGGCTTGGAAAATTCTGGTAACAATTGGCTTGAATCAAATTAGATTTAAGATATTTTAATGACTAAGTTTGTGAATTTTCTGTATTTTAAAAATAACGTTTATCATGCTCATCTATATGAATAGTTTAAAAGTTTCAAAATTGTTTAAAACTCAAAATGCACATGCAGATGACCTTTTTTTTAGGCCAACCAAATAGATTTTTAGAGATCTCTAAAGACACGCAGGCAGTTTTGGGCCGAAAATAAAATTTTGAGCGTTTTTTGCGTTTTATGAATTGAAACCAAACAATTAAGATTGGCACCAAAGGGGCCTTCAGTATAATTTAAGGGTTGGTTGGCGGTAAATCGACGCCATATGTTAATACCAAAGAGGAGACCGTTAGGATCGGCGGCGAGTGTCGTCTACTTGAGTTCTTTTATAGAGCAAGGATTTTCTCGAAGCGGGAGCGGATTTTCAAAAACTTTTCGACAATTGCGTCAGTCTTTTTTTCCAAATAGATTTTTTTCGAGCTCCTAGAACACTGTTGAGAGCCCATTTTGTGAAAAAAAAAATTGTGCCAAAAAATAGATCCAAAATGCCGTTATAGGGCTCTTTTGAATGGTTTTCCCCAAAAAACGGGTTTTTGAGCGCCCGCTTCTAAGCAAAAATGGTATATCCAAAGGCGCCTTAAAACTTTTAAGTTTAATTGGCCATAAACGGATGTCGGAAAGTGGTGCCAATATAGACGAGGGAGTCGATTTCAGGGAAAATAACCTATATGTTTTATATTTCAAGAAGTTATTTTGCCCGTTTTTGATGACAGGAATGCTTCGAAATTTTTAAAGCAAAATTTTCAATGTTTTTGAAAAGCTATAATGTAGTTTATCGAGTCTCAGGGATACAATCAATTTCCTTGAATTTCAAATCCCTTTTTTAATGTAGTTTTTAAGGTCTCAGGAGGCAATCAACTTTACTTGAACTTCAAATCCTTTTTTAAAAAAATCCCTGTTTTGTTGTTTTTTAGGCTCGTAGAGGCGCATTAAAAATTAGATTTTTTTCTTTTCCTTTTTTTGAAACTAGGAGCAAAAAGTTAAGGTCTAATTAAGTTTGCATCAGTTTTCCCCGAGGTTGAAAGAAATGTTCTGAAAACAATTTACCGGAATCGAAATGACGACTGATAATATAAAATTTTGAGTGTTGAAATTTGATTTCTTATTGTAATTCATACAACCCATTAGCTTACCGCAAGTCAATTTTGGAATGATATCGTAATGCGGGATACTTCAACACGCATAACTAAACCGCGTTACATTTTTAGCTTCAAAGAATGAAATGAGCAGTTATATTAGTTTCTGAGACCACGTAAAATCAGGTTATTAGAGTGATGTGCGTGCCCTTCTTCGGTTAAAAAGATCGCCACGGATCGATCAGTAGTAGAAGAGTGAAGAGAGGTAGTAGATACCTTCAAAACACGATAAGATTTGATATATTTCGACCTGTTAACTATTTTTTTAGATAGTCTTACTCTTTGCTGAAGCTAAGCTGAAACCTACTGAAATTTCGAAAAATCAAATTAATTGAGAAAAAAAAATTGTTAAAAGAAAGTATACAAATCACTGCTTCAAAGAAAAATTTTACCGCAAATTTACAGTTAGTCAATCAATACTTCATTGAATGCAGCTACACTACCATTTATTTACCACTTCAAAGGTTTTGTGGGTATTCCGTCATTGTGGGTATTACGAACTTGTCTTTTTGGGCAAAAATAGCTCAATCCCTTCTTTGTCTGCTCGTATGTAGCAACCATATGATTAATGCTTCTCAAAACTCTGTTTCTTGAAGTCAAATTGGTTGGTTCATCGAGTGCTTTTCTGTATTTTTCCATAGGTCTATCGCCGGATTCTTCTAGAACTCTTTTAATCAATATTTGCAGCTAAATTTCGTCTGGTCTTACTTTAAACAGTCCAGGCTATTGTTTATCGCGTTTCTTGTGAGCGCTACAACCTGTTCGTGGAAAAAAGTTTGTTTTTGAATCTGCACTAAATTAATATCTGCAATCCTTTTCGGTCAAATTTTCCCTGTCATCTTTGTTGTCCAAACGAATACAATCAAACAAATTTTCCACAGCGAGAGCTAAGTACAGCGATTCAGTGTCCATTTCTGATTTCTTGAATTTATTTACATCAAAAAAATTGTTGAAAAACTGAAGTAAAGCTCCAGCATTCTTAGCTAGACATACGGCAGAAAGAAAAATCCGCCAAACATGGGTTCTCTTATGCTCAATTGTTGAATTTAGTAATTAAATCTCGAACAAATTATTTTTGAACTGTGTACAAGCGCTTAGGGAGTGGTTCATTAAATGCTTTGTGAGCTTTGCCGTAGAATGAATTACCTTAAAGTTTCATAGTTTCTGCAACAATTCCGGATAGAGGGTTATCATCTCCTTCCCTCCTAGCATCAACAACTGACTTGGACAAAGTTGTAGAAGCTTTTTCGAGGAGAATACTGCAGAAAACGGTAAAGTTTTGTATCTTGTAAGCCACGTTCCTTATAGAAATTGAAGAGAGGTTTAAAGATAGAACCATTTTCTAGTTTGAAACTAGATATTAGTATTCTCTGTGGATGCTCAAAAAGACAATTTTCAGCGGCATAATTTTACATATATTCCCCAATGTCAGCTCTTACAACTTCGGTGTTATTAAAAATTGGAGGAAAATTAGCAAATTTGGCTTTTAGTTCATATGGAACAACCAAGTCACATTGAATATAGCCATGAAGAGATCCATCTCTTGATTTTTCCAATAAAGGTTAATTAAAGAGAAGTCTTTTGTAGAGAAAGTTGGTTCCAATATTTTTTCAATTGTTTTGAAATTTTGCCACCACTCGCATTTCTACATCTCTTTCGTTTTGTATCCTTTTTCGCAAATCTATTCCCGACTATATATTTTTGGCGATTATTTATTGAAACAGTCAATTTTTTTTTAGAATTCAGATGTGTGGAAACTCTCAATTTTGCAATCTGGTTTGTTTTTTGGTAAAACAACATGAGCATGTTCTCATAATGGCAAGATTGGTTATGTCTGGCCTTAAAGTTTTCAATTTCGGAATCAAAATTTTATCTTGCGTACAATCTTGATGGCATATCTTGTCACATTGATTAGGGGTAAATTGGCTCGCAACAGTTCCACCGATTGATTTGCAGATATTTGATGAATTTCTGATGAGGGTTTCGTCCATCACAGTTTTTTGCGGGAAAACATAAAACGGTCCACCAGTCATGTCTTCCCTGAAGTTCTCGCGAAAATCTTTATCATTTTTACAAAATGGGTACAATTTTTTCATTGTTTGATTTGCGAGATTTGGAAGAGTAGAGCCAAGTTTTAACATATCAATTTATTTCTGATGATAAAACTGAGCCATTTTTTGCATTGCTTCAAGGATTGGAACAAAATCTTTGTGGTTGTACCACTGAAACAAATCTTCAAATGTAGTCATTCCAATTTTCTGACAAATCACCTGTAAATATTTGCAATGAACCCATCCAGATGCAGATAGTGTCCTGATTTGAAGTTTTTTCAGCGCTTGTTGCTCATCAAGTCCATTTGATCTTAATTTCTGATATATCTTTATCAAAAGGACTATTGTTTCTCAGCTTACTGAAAGAGGCTTCGTATGGAGGTATTTCTTGATTCTCAAACTTATCTGCACTGCCAAGTTATTCGTAAGGGAAAAACTTTTTTTTTCTCACTTGCTTTGTAGGCTTTGAGAAACGAGTCCAAAGCTGTTGCTCCACCCAGAAACTTCATGATATCTAGAAACAGTAGGATCCTCTCGAAAGATATGAAATCGTTAGCCTTTTTGATAACCATTGGTTCAGCTTCTTCATTATTGATTATGTAGGTAATCAGATAGACTTGATCAAGTTTAATTCATATCAACCAAAAATATATCCGAATACAGGTAATGGATTGACATAACTCTACAGATTTTTTTTTCAAATCAATCAGCTGATTTATCTGCAGTCTCAAAAACTGAGTTGATATATCAATGTTCTCTGTGTACTCGATACATTTCGTCTTCGTATTCAGAACTTCCGTTCATTTTCAACTTTTTCAACATCTTGAAGTTTAGTTCTGATTTCGAGCCCACTTTTTTCTGCCAAAAGTTGAAGATTCTCTACAAAATTGATTTAAAAAAATTGCGGGTCCTTGTTACAAAGGAAAATTGGTTTATATGTCAAGTTTGATCATATTGATACTGAAATTGGAACATGTTTTCCAATCCAATTTATTTTTTGGTTAGCTTTCAGTTCCTCTGTTGGAACACTTATTGACTCAAAGCCGAAATTGGCTATCTTTCGAAACTTGGATATTGAATCCTCTAAAATTCAAATAGCGTTTCGCGAAGTGCAGATACGTTTTTTGGTTAAATGTGTCATACCGAATCTTTTAAAAAAGTTAAAAGATGTCTGTTAAACTTATCTGATGTGTTGAACTTATCTGATGTGTTGAAGAAACAGTCACAGCTGGGACATCGAAAACACTTCAAAACTGTTTCTAAATAATTTGTATGACTGATATGATCGTTGAATTGCAATCTTATAACTGTTTTGTAAAATCTTCCAATATTCGACGAGCCAATTCTCCTATGTAATCTCCCTCTTGTACATCAAAATCGCAAATAAAGATGTTGCATTCGATCATTTCTTCAACAAAAGGTACCTTCAACGGAAACTCCTCGAAAAATTTTAAGATCACTTCCAGGATTTGAAAAAAAAACTTGTTGGAGTATCTAGAAGATCCTTGTGCCCATTCATATACATTGAAGAGACACAAGTGATCTTTGTAAGGTTGCTAGTCTTTGTTTGACAAAAGTCAATATACAGAAGGATTTATTAGTAAAGGTTCGGGTAACACAGAATCAGGACACCCCATCAGAATGTTTTTGAGCATAGCAGCAGATTTCAAAATGTTAGTAATCAACCTAAATCACCACTTGTTCTGAAGTTCCTGAGTGCATTGTTCCACAATCTCAAAATTTTCGTTTTTCTCTAGATTCTAATCAAATCCGCTTTTGTATACAATAAATGCGATTTTTCAAAGAACAAATTCAAGATCAACATTGATTTTTGCAGTGGAATCCAGTTAATTGAATACTTTATCTAGCTTTTTGTTAAATACTTTATTATCTAACTTCGACATTTGGAAGTTAAAAAACTTAGGTCTATCTTTCTCCACTTCTTTATCCACCTGAAAATGTTAACAAGCACTCATCTTCTCTTTGAGTTTCTTTCCAACTTTCTTTTCCTCCTCCACAACCTTGTTCAAGTCCGCTACAGTGTCAATCGGCTTCCGTTGTTGCACTCAATGTTCTCTTCTCCGGTGTTGGTGGAGAAAGAAGTAACAGGAAAACTCCTTATCGCAAGACGAACAAACCGTTGATTGAATGGAAACTGATGGGACATGCCTCTTGACCACCCACGTGATGATTCATTTCTTGCTAATTTGTAAATGAATTACTTACAATTAATAGGAAAAATTACTCCTTAGAATTATTTTTTCGGTGTCGAGCTGCTTTAGAGCTCCTATTATCTTTGCTACACTTTTTACAATTCTTTTTCTCGTTCCTGCTAAGAGCAGGCATTATCCTGAAGAATAGAAAAAATTAAAATGAGACTTTAGAAATGTTCCAATAACCAATACTTAGAAATTAGGAACCATTTGAAAACTTTTTTAAAATATATTTTCTTTTCGCGAAGCAACGAATTGTAATTTTCCAAATTGCTGTTTCTCTTTGGCAAACAAAAATGATGATTTAATACAATAAAATAAGCGCTCTTATTTTAGGAATAATGTCATCGGCTACGCAATTATCCTTTTATGATCATGACGTCATTTCTTCTATATAAATGACTCCATTAACTGCGCAAATTTTTTTTTTGGTAATGACGTCATTCTGTAAGTAAAAGTGACATCACCACCCACGCAATTTTTCTTTTATGGTAATGAGGTCATCGCCTAGGAAAGTTTCTTTAGCTTTTATGACAAAATTTTCGAAATTTTCCAGAAAAAAACCATCAACCAATCAGAACTTCTAGACATAAGTTGCATAAAATATAATCATTTTTTGAAAAGTGTCAAATAAGAAACATTCGAAATTACTCGAGTTTTTCTAGAAAAAAAAGGAAAAAAATTCCGTGTGATTTTCTTATTGATGAAATAGATGTTGACTTTTACTTTTGCACAATTTTTGGTTGTTTATGTTATCCAAAATAGAATTCTCTGACTGAGAAAAGGCCTATTCAGGGACACCTACTTACTCAAAAGGTTTGATTTTGAACCGACTACTGAGCATCAAAGCTTTAAAGTTAATGGTGAGTTACACCTGACAGGGAAAGAAATTTTATTTGGTCTAGAAAATCTGAAATATATCAAAAGGTCGTATGATAATATATGAAAGACTTTTTTATCATCTACCCGATACCCAAATTTGTCAAAACTCCCCAGCAAAGTTATTTGTTCCTTCATTTATTCAAAGATTTTCAAAGTTCAAATTCTTGCATGATTAGGTTTGGAAAAAGATTTCTAGAGATTTGGTTTAAAAAATTCATCAACTTCTGACTAACATCTCAAATTTACATAAAAATTAAAGAACCTGACTATCTATTTATAAATGAACATTTTCTCATTGATCATATACAAAAAAATCAATTGACTTGATGAAAAAACTTGAGCTAAGAGAAGCAGTAACCAAAAAGTGAACAAGTTCAAGTTTTGTTTTTGAAACCGAATAAGGATGCTGTTGCAGCTAAATGTAAGCGAGAATATAAATGCATAAAAGTAATTACGCAATAGCACAGTTGTTCGAGCGGCTTAATCTAAACAGAATTGGCAGTTGGCTGGGGTTCAAATCCCCTCGTACCCAGACCTTAATACAAGTAAGCTCGAGGGCTATAGCCCCACTTGACCTTTTTTAAACCGTTACTTCACTCTAATTTGGTTCAGCCTTGATTAAGGCTGACCGTCAAAAAGAGCAATGTCTCAAGGACAATCACCGTTTGTTTTGGCTAGCTTGCGCCAACTTATCCTGCAGATTTGTACCATAAAAATTAATGTTATGAAAGCGTTTTATAGCAGTTTCTGGTTAGTTTATAGGTTTACGACGGTGAATGTTTGTATTGCCGAGAAAACAAGTTTAACGTTATTGTCCGAGCCGTTTTAACTAGTTTACCAAAATTGAGCGCACAAATGCCTATGACTAGCGAGTTTCAAATATTTTGATTGATGAATTTTATCTATTTTCTTATTTAATTTGGTTTTATACAGACTACGATTGAAAAATCTTTTTAAACAATGACGCAGAGCTTGGAACTTCTGTCATTAACCTGACTAGACAATGCCATAAATCTGCTGCTTTATGTTTATTCAAAGTTGATTATTTTACATCCAATGTATTATTTATGTTTTCAGATATATATGTTTTTTCCTTTTTTTAAAGATCTCAATTGTCGTATTTCATTTGATAAAACGGACAGTGCTCTGTAACCCAAATGGGTTCGTTAACTGTTCCCTCACTGTTTTTGGTAATTCATGTTTAAATTCTTTTATATGCACATTTATCATTAACACTGAGAAAAAGGCTCTTTCTTTCTTTCTTTACCTCGTTTCAAAAGTCAGTCAAAATTAGGTTACCACCTAACGTTTTGTATAACTACGAAACTATAATCGATTAGAAAAACAGTCAAGATTAGAATAATCTCTAGTTAGATATATTATTCATCAGTATAAACGCGATCATTTTTAAACTTTTCATACAAATTTTTCAGGTAGGTCATTTAGCTCTGCCAGGTTGAGATCATGAAAAAAGTAAGAGTCAGTCAAAATTCGCTCTCAAATTAAAATCAGTTCCCATTTTGAATCTGAAAAATAACGTTAGATTTTACGAGCGGTTAATTACATTGTATCACGTTTCGAGTATAACTGACTCGTAACGTGGGCTACCATGGTTGGAATCGAAATCTTGCCAACCCCGCCGAAAATTTTTAGTCTTTCTCTTTACTTTTTGTTCGCGCTGCAATACCGATAGTGCTAATTGAAAGCAACACTGAATTTTTGAATTTTTTTCTAAAATAAAAAACCTCTCTTAAAAAAACTACATGTTTAAACTATTGACTCTCATTTAGCAAGATGGAAGCAACATCAAGAGGGCACCAGGCCGCAAGTGATACCTAAGAAGCAAAAAGAAAATTAAAGAATTAGATTTGCTCAAACCATAACAACAAAAAATGCTAAGAGACAGTAAGTACTAAAATCATGGAGTTTGTTTAAAGTACGAAAAAAACATAGCCAAGAAAATTTCACGAGAAAAGTCGAATCATCATCAATTTCAATAACATCAGAAGCGCCGCTACTTCTACGAAAACTGAAAAATCTAGTTCGATCAAAGCACATGCGATTAGTTAAACGAGAATTTTAAACTGATGCCGTAAAAACAGAAACAAAATCTCGTGGCGGCTTTCCTATTGAGCCGATAGAATACGGCGTCATCTGTTTTGACGATAACAAAAAATATATATAGAGGGCTTACACTATGGCGATCAGTCGTATTTTGGTTCACCTCTCAGTAAATGGAAGACAGTCACAAATTTGTCAAAAACGTTTTTGTTCAGAACTCTTTAACTGTTTAGGCCTACTCATTCACAAAAATGAAAAAATTAACAATTAAACGAAAAAACAAAACGTCATGTTGTTTTACTATTTAAACTGCACCAAACAGCTTAAGTCAGTTTACTTATAAGTCTAAAACTTGACAGAAAAAAAAACATTTTTTTTCTATCTCTTGTAAGTGAAACACAAGAGAACAATTTTTCCCTAAGTAGAATTTGAACAAACAAAAACTGAAATACCGATTTTAGAAAATTTCCCGCAGAATTAAATGAAGTTTGGTACCATCTGCCATAAAAACAAAAAGAAAACATTGAAAGCTAAAAAACAGAAGCAAAAACCAGTAAGTTTGAAGATCGGACAAAAAACAATTACAATCACAATTAAAAAAAACCAATTTGAAGGAATGGGAGAAAGACAATTACAAGATTTTAAACATTTGTTTGAAATGATGTTCAACCTGAGACAAAAAGAAACCCAATAAAACTTTTCAAGCGTAAAAAATGTATTCATACATGTTTTGTCGAGCGGCATCTTAGTCGAAGAAATCTGGGTAAGCTCCCGTTGAGCCCAAAACTAAGTTGTTTTAGTGAAAAACTTAGAGCTACAAAAATCTGTATGATTTTTTTTTGATTGTGTGTGTTTGAACGAGAAGCTGTAAAAATTTTTTTAATGAAACAATGAAAAAAAAACTCACTGAGCCAATAAAACACAAGCGGAAACATTTTAGGCTACACGAAGCTTTTGACCAAAAAAATATTCAAAAAAAAGTATTATTTGCAAAGTCGGGATAGTGAATTTACAAATTACAGAAACTAAAACAACTTTGAATGACATTAAGAAGAAAAGTGCAAGTTTCCTTACAGCTTTTGAATATAAATATTTCCCGTGGAATTTTGTCGTTCAAGACGTAGTCATTCCTTCCGTGGCCAAGTGTTTCAGAGAAGTGAATAAAATTGCGCTTAACATAAGCCAAGCAATCAAATGATTGAACAAATATGTTGTTAGTCTGGAAAAGTCAGTATTCCATTTTGATTGCGCTCTTTATTTGCGTGATATTGCAGTAACATATTTTCCATTAGAGGTTCCATTGAGAAAATATTTTTTTTGCTTTTCCAAAAAAAAATCTGAAACTTTTCTATATGCCATAAACTTAATACTCTGTTTTGGGCAAATTCTTTTCTTTTAATTTTCAAGAAAAATCAATCCATAAAACATCATCTCGGTATAACACATCCGGCTGCAAACTTTTGGATACAAAACTGTTACAACGATCGAAACGACAATTGTTTCTGAAGAACCCATTCAAAACAAGACAACACTTTTTTAACCTCTCAAGTAGCATTTTTTAAGTTTAAAATTAGAAACAAATGGAGCTTTCTAAAAAAAATTCATATTTGCCTCAATATTTGTTTAATTTGAGAACCGTATTAGCAATCTTTTGCCAAAGCTTAACGGTGTATGACGAATCTAGCATAACACGTAAGGTGGTAGTGAAGACAACTTAAATGATAAACTTTTGAAAATTAAAAAAATGTCCTATTTAGTTTACAACTAGTAGTTACACAAGATATTATTTAATTATAAATAGTAACGGAAAATAGGTTGACCCAAAAATAACAAAAGTTGGCCTGCCGCAGAAAAATTTCTTAAAATTAGTGTCTTGATGGTGTTTCAAGAAAACTGGGAAAGTCAATTTAATTGACCTGAAAAGGAAACAAGCACGGTCAAGTGCTGACACACGTGTCCCGGACACAGAATTCAACTGTGAGTCAAATAATTTCTGCTTTTTCAACGGCTGATTTTCCTCAACGTGTGTTTTTTCTAATTTTAGTAACTTTTATTTGAATTGAAATTATTTTGGATTTATTTTTATTATCTATAAGCTTAGCGGCTCTGATTTTGTTCAACTTCCCTTGTTTATCGGCGTAAAGAGGGTTGACTCATGTTATATAGGAAATTTAACTTTAAATGAATGCATCAGTAGAAGCGTGATCATAAAATTTAACGCAATTTCATGCTTTGGGGTAGCGGGCGATGCAAAAGCTTTGATTCTGAAAACTTTATGACAACTATTTGGGTGTCTGTCTACTAGTTTCATTGGCTCAGTTACCACTAGAAAAAACTGAATATTCGACTGAAAGCTAGCTTTCGACTGAAATTTAACTGGCAGTTTCATTTTAATTTAAAAAGTATTATTTAATTAGATATCCCAAGCTCGTTGCTTATAATCAGGCAATATTTCGCATCCCATGAAAATCAAATATTTGCAAAGTTTTGGTAGTTCTCGAAGAGCGGCACTATATATTTTTTGCTTGACAACTTGTAACAGGACCAGTTTTACGTCGCCTCTTTTGGTCCATTTTGAGTGAATGATCGTAAAATTTTTCAAAGGCGCCTTCAGAACCAATTTAGAGTAATTCTTAGGGGAGATCGCGCGCCAAAAAAAAATGAAATTCTTCTAGCCAATAAAACCAATACAGGTGAAAGGCAAGCACATACCAATACACCTTCTCCCCGAAGTTAAGCTATGTATCGACCAGTTAATCAGTGAAGGGCAAATAGAAAAATTGTCTAGATGATCAGAAGATTGCTTCATATCACCTATCATCATTACAGTAAAAAGGATTGGGTCAATTAAATTGCATTAAACACTGCAGAATAAACAGATATTCCGCAACAGATATAAAATGCCTGATTTGTTCGAACTAATTGTTAAGGTCGCCCTAACAATTAGCAGTCATGACGAAAACAAAATCTGGTTTTCATCTATTGACTTAAAGTGTGCATATAGTCAAAGACCACCGTCAAGAAAAGCGAGTAATCAAAGCAGCTTTAACATCGTGGGAGGAGACGTTACGGGCTGTTATCGCTTTACAACAGGATTTTACGGGTTAAGTGATATGCCGAATGAGGTCCAACATTTTATGGACCGCTTGACTGAAAAACTACCAAACACACGCTGTTACTTAGACGACATTTTAATCGCTATAGTAGGTAGCGCTAAAGAACATTGTGAATTGTTCTCTGACGTTCTGAGAACCTTAGACGACAAAGTAATAGCCATAAAATGGGAGAAATGTAAATTTTGAATCATGACATAAAGTGGCTCGGAGTTAAAATCTATGCAAAGAAAACCACTCCTTTAGTCCATAATTCCAATGCAATCCGGAAATTTAAAGAATCGAAATGTATCAAGGATATAAGGTCGTTAGTGGGCTCAATCAATCAATTGACGCCAAACCTAGCATCTACACCGTTTAGAGAGTTAATGCAGAAAAAAAATTTCAATTGATCGGATGTACATCTCGTTGCGTTCGAGAAAATTAAGAAGGAAATTTGTAATACAGTGACCAATCACCATTTTGATATCAAACTTAAAACGAAAGTAAAAAGCGATGATTCACACTTAGGATTGGGCACATCCCTCAAGCAATACAATGGGGGCGTTTGGAGAACAGTAGCGTTTGCGAGAAGATTACTAAACATAGCCGAACTAAGATACAGCAACAACGAATTTGAACTGTTGGGTTTAGTTTGGCACTAGATCATTTTAAAAATTACATTTTGGGTCAGAAATTATTTTCCATTCTTACCGACCTGATCGGAGCACCAGAAGACGATAAATATACAAAGATAGCTCACTCTCGCCTCACCCGTTGGGCAGATAAACTTTTACCATACGGTTTCACGGTCGAACATCTCCCGGGTAAAGAAATGCGGTTTGTGGATTACCTATCTGAACACAAATCGGGCGATCCCGTACCAGTTTCTTATGACGACGAAAATTTTGTTATCGCCTCGGTAATTCAAATAAGCCTCCTTTTAGGCTGTGAAAATTTGATGCTTAGATATTCCCGTTCTCAAAGAAGTGACAAATTCTCTCAACAAACAGTATCTCATGATTTGAAATACTGCAACGTGGTCGGTCAATCAACTAACAAACTAGTAAGACAAGAATCTGAACATGAGAAACGAATTGAGACTTTGCAATTTTTGTTTGCACACTCTAACTTTTCAGAGTGTCGAAATTTATACTCGCGTACAGAAGACTGCATTCCATCCTGTCAAAGATTTGATTTTTTGGATAACTACAAAGTTCATTAAAAAAACCGATCAAATAGATTCAATCGATCAAAGTAAAAACCCAATTGTAAACAAATCCCCGTCTACTTTAGCCAGTACTAGCTATCGTTGGGTTCCTCTAGAGACCAGAGATATAACAACGAAAAAAAGTTCTATGTTTTTTGAGCTCAAAATACTCCCTTTCTCGTGGCTCGGATTTTTCGATTCAAAAATCTTGGCGTTACTCACTAAATGAGACCTAGTTCTGAAGAAATTAATAAAAAACTATAGAAAAAGACCTGAAACAAGACCTTCTACAAATGGGAAACTATTTTGAACCTAATATTAATAACGTAGATGTGAACGTGGGTGCCTATATTTGGACGGAAGACTCATGATACCGGCATGCTTGAGGACCATCATGTTACATAGACTCTATGAAGCACACCGTGGCCAATTTTCAATAAAGAGCCTAGCAACCTTTTACATCTGGTAGCCAAAATTTATCCCGAAACCCAAGTCCACGGAGAAAATTGTATCGAGTGTATTAAAGCAGTTAAAAATTTGAAACCTCCAACAAAACATGAAGACCTCGGTAAGCTCCCATCGGTCGTAGAACCAAATCAAGAATTGGAACTACATTTTGCAGGCCCGCTACCTTTAACTTCGGGTACAAAGAAATTTTTACTCGTTTGCGTATTTCGATCTAAAAATTTCCCCCAACTCAAATAACATCTAGCACTTCTGCAAAGTCCGGCATTACCTTCCTTTGAAAAGACATAGCCCTTCATGAAATACCTACAACTGTTAGAACGGAGCAAGGGTCGAGATTTATTTCTAAAGAAGTCCGAGAATTTTGCCGAAAGAACAAATCATAAAATTTATATTTAGCCCAGTTGGCGACGATAGAGCTACAGGTCTAGTTGAACGATTGATTAGACCAATTAGAGAACGACTTATGATCATGGCACAACAACAAAAACCAAAACCTTCTTAGAAATAGCTCTACTAAAAATCATAAAATGCTTAAGGACTGTAACTCAACAATCGCTAAACTGTTCTCCTTTTGAAGCCCATTTCGGTAGATCACCAAATACTATTTGGCACAGTCTCGTAAAACTTCCAACTTCAAAAAACTTGGATTGGAATAAATAGCTACTATGCATAGATAACGGAAGAAAACTCATGTGCCGAACAAACTACATGACTGGGATGCGTCGGAAGATATAGAGGATGAACACCTGGACGACGATTCCTCCTCGTCAGATGATATAGTCATTGCCACTAGATATGTCCCAACTAGCACGGGCTCCCTAGTGAAAGTCTTCTCACGCTCTCACCCACAGAGAAGCAAAAAAACTCTAGGTGTAGCCAATCCCATACTTAATATCCTATCGGGTACGACACTTATCTATCGATAAGTTCATGATAGAAAAAAATGAACCTCATTATAAGGAGCTTAAAGAAGAAATAGTGAGGGAATCGGACAATACAATAACTCTTCAGAACGGTAAAATAATTTGCAAATCAGATTTAGTCTTGAAAAGATCTACAGAACCGCCCGAGAACAGCCCGAAAAGAACCGCCCGAAAAGATCTAAGAAGGCGAGCCCGAGAAAGAAACACCAATTGATGAAGTTATACGCCACAAAATGACCTAGGAAAGTGATCAAGCATGCCAGAAAACTTGGATTCAAAAGTTCAAAAGCAATCCAGAACAAAAAAAATCTCGATACCCAAATTCAACAACTCGAGGTAATTCTTCTTATAGGAGGAAGAAGAGAGGAAGGGACTAAGAATTCCCAATAACCCAGAGGGCGACATAGAACAGTTTCCGTTGGGCCAAGCCAGTCAATCACAAACATACGACAATAAGGAAATAACACCTCAAATATGTCGAAGGAAACAATATCTGAAGACGACGCTAGCAACTTCAACTTGTTAAAAGACCTCAAGCTACTCATTAGGACCGTACAGTTCAATGTCCAGTGAATATTAAAAAGGAAGTTTCACGGAAAGAAGGGTTAGATACAGTGAAAGATCAGGCCCTATCACAAGACTTAGCTAAGCTGAAATCGACCACCATCAACTCCCCCCAACCCACAAATCAGCAGTCTTTCAATTTGATAGTCAAAAGGAAAACAAAAGATAAATAGAAACTTGGAACAAGGACGAGAAGACTCAACCGCAAATCCCGATATCAAAACCGAATACGAAGGCACTTACGAATCCAGTTAAAACGGAAGTCGGGATTCAGAGAATAGACCCCATCCCGAACCAGGCTCTTCACGGACAAGACCCACCGGAATGGCCAAGAGGAAAGCATATTTGCCAATGAAGTCGCCGCCTCTAAGAAAATTGTCGGACTCTCACGTTAGGCAAAATACTAGGCCTATTCGATCCAAACAGCCTCCATCCTTACTGGGAGTACGGGTGATCACAAGCCTTGTAGAAGTTTCAGACGACAGAACGGGCTACACTTCTCGACGTGACCAAGGACCCATCTCACCTCATCACTAGAAGCGGTTATTATAAAGATAGAAAACCCGCCAGTAACCGTTGTAGATTTAAATACACCAAATTCCTCCTCACTAAGACACTGGACCCTTGATATTTCTAGAAGATGCGGATCAGAACTAGAAGGTAAAATGAGGTCTTCTTCCATTATTTCCCAGCTCATCTTCCAAGAATGTGAAATTCAATCCGGAAGTCCGGGAGAGCGAATATGACCCGTCGCTCATACTCATTGAACCGTTGACCGTCATTGAAACACCCTTAGCTGACAACTCTATTATCGAGGCTATGGATTTTTTAGGCCGCCCATTGAAATTAAAAGAGCTCCGAAAATGGACAGAATCCAGAGCAATGAATCGAGATACCTCCTAAATTCTCCAGAATACAAACTTTACATCTAGCGAAAGAACTCATTATACTCTCAAGAAACTTTCCTTTTTACTTTCGACTGGTGTTGTAACCGGGATTAAGCATCTGGATTTATAATTTGACGCTTAATTTTGATTATTTTTTCACTGAGGTTGAGTGCAATGTTTGGTAGTTAAAATTAATTCAATCCCCTTTGTTAGTTCAACAAAACTCTTTAGCCTGGTACTCCGTTTTTGTGGACCTTGATTCTTTTTCAGTGCTTTTTTTGCCCATAGGGCGCCATCCTTGTGTGTAGAAGTTTTCTTTTCTTTTGTCTTCTTGTTATCCTGCCCTTCGGGCGCCATTCTCGGTTGAAAATTAAATGATAATTTCTTATATTATGATAGCTTTTGACAGCAAATGATATCGTTTTACAGCAAATTTTTCGAGAGGAATTTCAAAAGTGGCCTTTTAACCTCTATGATGTTTACGTTCTAGTTTTGAATTAGATAAAAACCTGCCAAAAGGCACGTCGGCTTTTGGCACAATTGATCTTTAGTCAGTGATATTTTTATGCAACCAATTCTCATTTGAACTTTTTAAATGATTTTATCTTTTATATAGCTTAGTTATCTTTACTAACGTCTTTTAATCTAGACTTAGTTTAAAAGTCTACTAGTAAATTTATTGGAAAACTCGCATCTTTATACGTCTCAATGTAGTTGTAGCTTAAGTACACCAATATTGCCATCGTCCAATACCCTTTTTAATTGGATCAACGTAATTTTTCAACACTATAGTGGATCAAAAACAAAAAGAGTTTTGTTAGAAAACACGATTGAGTGCGCCAAAAAACTCTAATAGTGGAATCGGTTGAAACGACAAATGCTGACATGTCCGGTCATACGCATCGACACTTCGACACGGTCATACACTTTCGGTTTTTACTCATCGACACTCAAACTGCCATCCTTCCGAACTTGAGGACCTCTCACTTCCATTGGGAAACAATGGAGAAGATAATGTTGATATAGCTTCAATAACAGAAAGCCAAACGCCGAAATGAGCACAAAAACAGAATTCTCCATCAAAACTTTCAAGCTCAAGCTCTCTTAGTTTCGATTTTTTAAACCTTTTGAGCATATGTTTTTTATACAAAAATGAAAAAAAAAATAGAATCTTTTACCGTTTGTACTTTCTAATTTCATCAATCCATCGGAGCCGTCAATTTTACAATTTTTTTGCAGTTTAGAATCCCTCCGTTAAATTAGAATCTGATTTTATTTACCTTCAACAAAAAATTTGTGATTACTTTTTATCAATTCAAGATAATCCTGCTTTCTTGCTCAGTTATCCGTGGAAAAACGTCCATGTGTTAAATTATTTTGTATAACAAACTGTTTTTTCTCCTAGTAAAAAAGTGTTGTAATTGCTCATTTACTTTAGTTATTTTGCTTAGTACTGTCGGACCTTGACATTTTTCACTCCGTTAGATTACTTTGAACCATTTTTGTTTCTTATAATTCGAGTTTCTTATAAATCGAGTTCTTAATATATTCTTAATCTATTTCTTAGCCTTTTAACTTAAGTTAAGTCACTATTTTAGAGATATACTTTTTTTAGCACTTTAATAAAATCCTATTGAAGCTACTTTTTAAAACGGAAAGGTCTTGATAATCAACTCGCGCGTATAGATCCGGATTATTGGCCTATTCAATTTTTTTCAACACGAATGATCATATCAACAAAAATATTTTGATGCTACCATTTCATTTATGCTACCACCGTTGCCAACACTTCATTCAAAAACGTTTTTTAAACTCAGAAAAGGATTTTTTTCTAAAATAGTGCACGGGTCTTATACAATTCTGAAATTAAAGTGTTTCCAATTTTCTGGATCTCGAGTACCTCAAAAAATGAACATTCCTTGCGCGGTAGAGATTATTTAATTCGCAAAATTTTTTGAACTGATGCCAAGTACAGGCAACTGAAATTGTAATTTTTGTTTCGTAATTATGCGGTTAACAAAGCAACAATGTATTTTCGAGCAAGCAAGAGTAAAAACTACGATAAAAATAGTTTCGGTGATTCAATGAAGTTAGTGTTTTAGAGTAATGAAGAGATAGAACAGGATGCGATTCCGATTGCACTGGGGGCCATAGGGACATACATCGTGGCCCATGTGTTCCTGTCCGTCTATGAGATGATAGTGGACACCCTGTTCCTCTGCTTCTGCGAAGACTCCGAGAGGAATGACGGATCCCCCGGCAAGGAATACTACATGAGCGAGAACCTCAAGGTCGGTCACAGATCACCACACTATTTTGATTAGTACGAAATAGAAAGCCTCTCCAAAAAGTCAATTTATATTGAAGCCTCATAATACGCAATTCGAAATCGGAACTCCTGACGAAGATCCGCCTGTCTTAACCACTTAGACATTTATGTTCGGTATATAATTCCACATATTTTTTTCTCGTTCACTGGCAGTTTTCGTGAGTTCTGTTTAAAAAATCTTATTGGTCGACCTGAAAATTTTCCACTATTTTTTTTTATTATGAAAACATTTTCCCTACGCAAAAGGCCTATGGCGGGCGTTTTTGCCTCTTCTAACGTCAATTGATGAGCGTAAAAGACCCCAATCGTCAAAGATAACAAATAAAAAAGGGCTTTATGCTACCACCTTTTGTAAGCCTTGAAAAAACCAATTCTGCTAAAACATTCTAGGCATCTGGTTTTTGAGAAAAATGGCCATTTAGATAACTTTTCAAAAGCTTTTGAACATAAAGGAAAATGAAAATTATTTTTACGCACAGTGTTTACTCGAAATCATTCTATACTGGGGCTAGAGGTGAAGCTGCACTTCATAAGATATTCAAAAAAAGCGGAAAAAGAAGTGAAAAGTCGGAGAAACCAAAAATCAACGTTAGAACAATGCCTCATCATACGGAATTCGAAATCGGAACTTTAGAGGAAGTTGCATCTGTCTTAACAACCTAGCCAGCATACAAATTGAGCAGCATTGGTATCAACATAGCGGGTAAAGCTATATTATATGCTGCGTAGTTAACCCAAAAGTTATACCATAAAAAAAGTTTTTTTTTTCATTTTTTCCGACTATTTTCGAAGAAAACGACAGAATATTTGTTCTCAGGGTGGTTTTTTCTCCAGATAAATTTCGACTTTTTCTAGCATTTTTGGCGGAACTTTTTATACCATTCCAAAAGTATAATTAACCTGAGCTCAAGTTTAAAAAGATGTTTCACCTGTGTTAATTTCGTTGTGATGGTTTAAAAATTGCACAAGCAAACACAATTTTTTTGAAGCAATCCCTATTCAGTAGACATTGAAAGGCAGTCGGAACACTCGGAGATTTTCTCTGATACGAGCAGACTTGTTCTCTTTTACTCGTTCAATAAATAGGAAACAAATCCGATTTTAGATCATTTTGATCAACTTACAAAATTATTATCACGCAGTTAATATACAAAATCTTGAAACCATGGCTTGTTTACTTGTTGATTCAATATCAGATTGACCAGAGAAAAATGGCTCACATAGCGGTAAAGCTAAATCATATGCTGTGTACTTAACGCAAAAAGTTTACCATAAATGAATTTGTTTTCATTTTTCGTTTAATTGCTCATTAAAAAGGAAATTAATCCGATTTAGACAATTCTGATCAGTTTGAAAAGTAACTATCACGCAGTTACTCCAGAACAACTTGTAGCCCTGATTTAACTATAGGTTGATACCGTATTAGATTTAACAAGAGAAAAATGGTTAGGGGCAGGGGCGGATTTAGGGGGGAAGGCAAGGGCGGACGCCACCCCTTCCCCCCCCCCCCCCCCACTCAGGGATTGGACCCCCTGCCGACCCAAAGGGTCCCCCCTTTGGTACTTTTAAGAAATCCAGTTTTGGCCGACCAACCCAACCAAAAATTTTTCTAAAGGCGCCTTTGGCGCCAATATATACTAAATTTAAGGGGGGAGCGCGCGCCGAAAAAACGCGATTTTTTGGTCAAAGTTTTCCAAAAAGTGACTAAAAATGCCTTTTTTGGACTGTTTTTTCAAAATTTTGCCTGCGGCCCAGAAAATTTGGCCAAAATAGGGACTAAACAGGCTTAGGAAGAGCTCGAAAAATCGAAAAAGCAACTCGGTCGAGCTATAAAAAAACAAGGTCGACAAAAATTTCGAAAATCCCACTCGAGAAAAATCCTAGATCCGCCCCTGGTTAAGGGTTTATAAAAAACAGAAAAATTGTTGTTGCGACCATGTCACAAATCGACTGGAAGGAATTCACGCCGGCTGTTTTTTTTTTCAAGCCAATCTAATTAGGTCAAAGAAAGCTGTTGGTTATAATGAGTTCATTCAAGTCCTATTGGTTGTGATTCCAATCCTTCTGAAAAAAAATAGCAAAACATTTGCGATGCATTAAGTTTATTATATAAAGAGTGAAACCAAAACAATTCTCGCCTACCAAAATGATCAAAAAATTTACAATTCAGCAAACAATTATACGAAATTCTCCCAATGTTCAGCACATTCAACGAAAAGCGAAGATTAATATGCATAAGCAGATTAACAAAAATATCAAATAGAAATTTAATAATGAAAAATGAAAAAATCAATAACTTGTTTTCGAAATTTTTGCAATAATTTTATCAATTAAAAAGAATCTGAAAAGACACTAAAACACTTCCGAAAAAAAATTTGTTTTCCTGGTCATAAAACGAAAGGTTGCCAAATTTATCTTCTTTTCGTTTGAAATAAACGAGAAAAAATGTTTCATTGTTAGTCGTCAATGCAAATCGTTTATGAGTTTCAGGAGTTCGTGGATACGACTAACGAAGCCCTTCTGCGGCAGAAAGAAAAGAAGGAGGAAAAAAGAAAACTAGTGGAAAGTAGCGAGGAAAAATAAACTCAGACAATCGAAAATGTATCAGCAATCATGAGACGGATGAAAACCACTTACTTGAGAATAACATTCAAGAATTCTACTTCGAAATTGGTCCAAATCTGCATATGCTTTACTTATTCAACATATTGATGAGCTGACTGATAGCAATACATGGTAGAGGTTAGATAGATTCATGCACACCCTGGGAAGGTCTCGATTTCCAAAATTTACTTAAATTTGAAATAATTTGTCCAATTTTCAGATTGCTTATCTTCGAAGGATGTTGTAGATATACGAGCTCTCCTAAATAATTTGTTAAGCTTTTTTTCCAGAAACTTTCTTTCGGGCACATCGATTGCTCTGCAGTTGTTTTCATTGTATGGTTAGAATTAAACAAGAGCTTTTGAAGGACAACTTATCATAACTGAAACCAGTTCAAAACAAGTATTTATTATATCCTATTAAATTCTTGATTAACTATCTCTCTAAAGTACTTGGAACTAACCAATTATTATCCATAACTAACACTTACAAAAATTTGTAAGGCTGAACCTATTTATAGTTTCAGCCAGAGGAGAAAAAATTTAACTAAAAAATATATATCATTTAGATGCAAAATAAAGGAACTGTAAGATTTTAAAGTTTTTTTCTTTAAATCTATTATTAATTTTTTCTGTTTAAATGTTACTTAGATTAAACAATCAGGTCCATATAAGACAATACTTAATAGAAAGTTCTCAGCGGCGCTTCAACAGGTTGAATTACCTACTGCGCTTGCTCAAGTTGGTGCTCAATCAATGATAAGTTCTCTAAATTGTTGGATTTGTGCACTACTTGAAACAAATTTATTGTGATTATTATATAACTTAGCAAACAGTTGCTCTTCTCCAGAACAGTTCCTGATATCTAACTCGCAATTACCAGTATACACTAGATCTGTTGAGACTAGGAGATATAAGAGTAAGATTAAGATTGGTATTAGACAAAGAAGTTGCACGAATCTATCCGGCCGAAAATAAAATAGCGTGACGAACAGACGGTGTACCTTATCTATTATTACTCTATGAGTGAGTCACCCCGGACTTAAACTCATAACTCAGTGTCAGACAAATGATGTCAACTTTCATAGAAAATGATGTAAGTAAATTCAGGTACTTGGTTTTTACTTGAAAGCTAACATAGCTGAGAATTTTTGACGGTCGGATGTTTTGTCCGGAAAAGGCTTACAATTTTTTTTCAGCTATTCTATTTTTCTTAACTCATTTTTCACTTTCTGGGGAAATTTTTTTTGAACATCTTTGTGAAGAGACAATATTTGGATTTTTTTTGCGGCAGTTTTCAATCAAATCGAAAGTATTTTTCGGCCAAGAGCTTGGTTAAAACCATTTAGTGGTCGGTCCGCAAAAAAAAATATGTCATATGTAGTAAAAGTGTACCAACATGGCTCAGAGGAAAAAATTGGTGACCGGAAATTTTTATGACAAAAATGTGTTTTTAAGTAGCTTTATTGGTGTTTTAATTGTTAATCAAATAGTTGCGCTGAATATATCGAAAGCGAATCAAAATAGCTACACAGAGGCGAAATGACACATCAAACACAGAGGAACAGTAAGGATTTCGCAAACACAAGCGAGAAAACGGCAAAAACTAGCTATAACAAGGGTCAAAAATGAGAAAAACTTAACCCCCAATCTCAGATTTGGCACTATGAATTTCTAGAGAATCAAAAAACTTTCAAAAACGAATAAAGCTCCAAAAAACTGATTTTTGATAAGTCTAACACAGTTTTTAGTAGAAAATAAGCGTAGCCGCAATGTAGAGAACTTTTTAGCGCATGTTATTTTGATTGAGCTCTTAATCTTAGCTTTGTTAGGGTAGTTCTTGATAGATGCCAATTAACTTTTAAAACCACTTATGCAGAAATGCTTCACAGAATTTGTCCTTTCGGTTGAGCCCTCAACCTCCAAAATAGTTTTCAAGACAAATTTAAAGTAGCTTTTTGAAATTAAGTCCGGGGTGGTTTTCTCATAAAGTAATTTCGGATAAAGTACACCGTCTGGTCCTCACGCTATCTTATTTTCGGCCGGATAGGTTCGTGCAACTTCTTAGTCTAATACCAATCCTAATCTTACTCTTATATATCATAGTCTCAATAGATCTAGTGTATACTGGCATTGCTGCGACGTTAAGAATCAAGAAGTAGAACTTAGAAAGAGCAACTGTTTGCTAAATTATATTTATTTTTCTCTGGCGGAAACTATAAATAGTTTCAGCCTTACAATTTATTGTAAGTGTTAGTTATGGAATATGATTGGTTCGTTCTAAATATTTTACAGAGGTAGTTTATCAAGAACATAATTGGATATAATAAATACCTCTTTTGAGCTGGTTCCACGTTATACTAGGAGACTTTTCAATACCGGTGTACGATTGAAAACTTTCTGATTTGGTAGGATAGTTTGCGAGAAAAAGTATAAACACAAAAACCGCTCCATATTTTAACAAATGGACATATGTTAATATCAGAATTCTTTTTCTTTAATAAAAAGGGAAAATCAGCTTACGCAGGAAAGATTCCCAGAACTTATTCTTCTGAGCTAATGCTAATTTTTAGATTTGGCTGAGAAAAAAAAACAAAAGTCAACTATCGAAATTTTCCCCAACCACGAGCAAAGTAAAAACAGACTAGCCAAAATTCAGGCACACAACAGTCGATTAGCTAGTCTTTCTAATAATACCACTTCTTTGACAATCACTAACGTAATTCTCAAGAGAAACTTAAATTTTTTGTAAAAAGTGCATTAACTTTCCGAAGTGCACCAAAATCATCATTTTTGTTTTCATATTAATTGTTTTCATCAAACAAGTACTAGCCACCAATAACAAAAAAAAACAAAAAGAAATAATCCTATGTACACAGATAAGCCAAACAAAATGCTGCAAAAGTACACCCGAATAAGTCAGTACTTTTAATTGCGAGTCAATATCAATTTACCAAATGCCATTCTACCCTACGCAATTCTACCCTAATCAGATGTAATTGAAATTTATCTGATCAATTTTGAAAATGGAAAAATTATTATTACTAAAAATATCTTAAACTATTAATTTGGATAAGGAAAAAACTAAAAACTAAAGCAACGTAAAGTTTGCATGTTCGAAATATATTTCAGTTCAAAAGCATGAACAAACAAAACTTCTAATCTTTTTGTATCTTCAGGAATGCATTGCAGCTATTTTCAAACGTCATCTACCACAGTGGACAATGCATGTTCAAAAAACCAACTCACCGTGAACTCAAATATTTTGTTTGATATTTAAAAAAATTTTGTGAGTTAATTGATGGAAGGGCTGAGCGGTGCGAGGTAAAACGGAAAACGGCGAAAATTAAGATTTTGGCTTGTCATCTTCCAAAAAAACCAGCCTTTAGCGTGCCGTGAACCTCGAAAATGATGAAATTGAATGAAACTGATAAAAAAAATTGAGTAAAAAATTCAACATAAGCAAAATTAAGGGAAATTAAACTTAGTTCGTTGTTGCGTGATTAGGTATATTTGCTTCAATCTCAAAGCAATTTTTTCCAGTCAAGAGGCTCGCTCAATTGAAAATAACAGCCTTTAAGTGACGCACTAGCTTAATAGTTAGCAAATGCGGTCAAGGCAGCTCTTTCAAAATCGAAGAGAAAAAGATCAGACAATGAGCTATCCGTGACTGCTGATAACTAATTTAAACTGAGTGGTGTACAACTGACAAAAAATGCATCGGGCAAAGTATGAAAAATACCATTGCCAAATCAGAAGTGTTGGTGCACTTATGGAGCGCCGATAATTTCTCGGTCATCGAATATCGACACTAAAAGTCAAAAAATCTTGTGCTGCTTGCGGCGGGGATTTCGAAATGATTGGCAATAATGGATGGCGCGGTTAATTGTTTCATTACTTATGTCAATTGCCGGCTCTGATAAATGCAGGTAAGCATAAAAATTCCAATCAGAAAACTTTTTCTTCCGTGACGGACTGTAAACATATTGCTATGATGTTGCTGTTGACAGGTCTTTGTTGCACTGTCAAGCATTTGTTTTTTTTTGTTAAGCAACCTTGCGTCCGAACATCGCGAAATTTTTCGTAAATAATCTCGTTCGTTTCAGATACTAGACTGTCCTTATCATTAGAATTAAATAAGGTTAATCTTACTTCTTATTTGTTTCTGTGAACTCATTACCACCAAACACAAAAGCTTTGCGGCTTTGTTGAGATATCTTAGTATTTTAGTAAATGCTAATATTTTACCATCATGAGTTTTGTATCTTTGTTGAATTTGAGTTGCATCCTTTACATTTTGGGCTACATGTACAGCTTTTCTGGCCTCTTGCTTAAATCTATCCTTTAAGTTTTTTCCGGTGTTTTCTAAGTTCTTTTTATCTAAAACGGTAGATAGTTTTATGTTATCCCAAATTAACTCTTTTGGTTACTAGTGGTGGCTAAATCTGATGATATTGTGTTGGGCCTTTGTGACATATGCATTTAAAATGGTCGGAAATTGTACCCGTGAGCGGTGTTATTCTCAAGACTTTGATGAGTTCGCTAGGTCTCCTGCTAGCTTGGTGTGTTTTTCTGGTCGATCCTCATTACCCTTAACCTAGTTTTAAGTGTTTGGACGAAGCGTTCTACTAATTCTAACGCCTTGTGATCATCAATTGGTGCAAAGAGCAATTTTACTTTATTGTCTTTGCAATACCGTTGGAACTTTTTGACCTGAATGTTTGCGCCTGGTCACATCTAAGTTTCCAGGGAACTCTGTGAGTCTTCATGTCTCTTTGCACAAATTTGATGGCTGTGTCTGCTGTAGTATTTGTAACTAATTTGGTGGTTGACTGTTTCAAAAACCTATCTATTGCTACCAATATGTAAGCACCTATGCTAAGCTCATCCGGCATAGGTCCGCAGAAATCCGACTGGATTTTGTCGTTGGGCTCAACGACTTTATCTAACTCCGAACAGTGTTGTTATCTTATAACTGCTTTATGATTTTACCTTGCTCTCTGCGTTTTTTGCAATTTTGTCTCACTGCCACTATTTCCCGGTGGATGTGAGGAAACCAGATGTCATCGGTTTTGTCAAGCATTGCCTCTGTCCCTGAATGTGTCAGGAGGACGCTTTCTCACACGGAAACTCGCAACGCCGTTGGTATTGTCACCCGGTCATCCATGATAAAGCACTCGTCGCGGAGGCTCAGCCGGTGTCGTAAATTGTAGAAATACTGGCCGTCTGACCATTTGATAGATTTTTAGTTCTGTTAAATTACAAAATGCATCAAGGGCCGCAAGTTTTGATTCTTTCGGCTTGCTACTGTATTAAATCTGCATCCTAGGACCTTATTTAGTTATTGGCGGCATAGTGATGTGTCGTCCTCAGCTGTAAATGTCCAATGTAATCTTTGGCCGGCGGCACTATTTCATTGTCTATAGACAAGGCCAATTGGAGGGTGTGCATTTGGTCCTGGCTTCTGGTTCTGGTGACATTAATTTCGGATTATATCGGAATCAGGTCCAAATTTTCAGTTTGGGTTTCCGTGACTTCTGTGCTGCGGGTTGTTTGGGCACTGTGCTTTTGGAATTTTCGTTCGCTCGGTGATAGAGGTGTTTCTGTTTTTATTACAGTTCGTTGGTTTGCTATCTTCTCTAGGTCTTTGCTACGGCTTTCTCGCTACGGCTTTTTCGCTGCGGCTTTCTCTTTTTTCGGTCAATCAAGCTCTTCAATGCTTGTTTCCTATCGGTCCATTCATTGAACAAGATATTATCCAAAATTTCCAGCTTCGAAAGGAACGCCGCTATCTTAGCAACCGCAATTTCCTCATAGTCATTGTTTGCTGGTAGCGCCGGATCGACTGGTTTTTTATGGTCAGCAACAATTGCTAAAGTGTAAAGATAAAGATATTATTTCGAATACTTTAAGGCCCAAACTAACACTAATAACTCTAATTCGTTCGTTGAGTACTTTTTCTTGTGTGATTTCAAAAATCTTGAAGCATATGATATCGGTACCCATCCTTCAAAAGAAAATTGTCCTAAGGCTGCGCCTAATCTGAATAGAGACGTATCTCACGTAATTCTCGTTTCTACATTTTGATCGAATGTAGTTTCATGATTCGAAAGCCGTTTAAGGTGATATTTTCACAGTTTTTAAGAATTGGTTGCAATGGAGCTGTCTCTGCGTTCAATTTGGGGATATAATTCGTCAGATGATAAATCGAGCCCATGAAGCTTTTTAGTTGTTTGTACGTCTTTGTGGCCTCAAGGTTTTCACTTACTTCCGTTTTGTTAATCATAGGTCTGGCCTCTTCTGCGTTGACTATAAACACCAACCATTCAACTTGCATTTAGGCCACGATATGGCCAAGTTTTTCGTGTCGAATTTGTCTAAGATGGTCCCAAGCGCAGCCTGGTGTTCGGTTGTCTTTCTTTTTGTGACTATGAGGATATCATCTGGAATTGCTAAAGTGTTTTTGCAGTTCGTGACGGTGAGATTGATTGCTTTTTGAAAACCTGCTGGCTTTTCGGTCTGCCCGTAAAATCCAGTTTGAAACTGGTATGTGCCCATGGCTCTACCCGCCACCAGGCTGAAGTTGCATTGCTCTTCGATTTTGCCGTCTAGTGGGATTTGTGTGTATGCATATCTTAGATCTAGCGTTGTAAAGAAAGTGGCACCAGGTCGTGGGGTTTTGAATGCTTGGGCTACGTTGTACAAAAACATTTCTGTGTTTTGCAGTTGATACTTGTTTTTGTGTATGTTGTTGTTAAATTGTATCGAATTGATTGGTTAAATACCAGTTTGACTGGTAAGCCTTTTTGACTGTTATCACAATAACGCTCATACATTATTTGTCACTACACTTTTCAAACATTTTTATGTGATCCTGGTCTATTCCTTTGCTGATCTCCTGTTCCACTCGTTCCTTTTGTTGTGTCGCTGTGAAGTTTTTGACAAATTCAGTTTTTACATTAGTTCTTTTGTGCATATTTTGTGGTTCTTAGGTTTTCTGAGTCTTGTGCATAATACTGTACAGTTGTTTTGAATCCAATTTGCTACTGTATGTTCCGACTCTCCTTTTGAGTCAATTTTTAGGATCACCTGGTGCTGAGGTTTTTCTTGGGGTAGTTTAACCCAAATTTTGGGGAGGATGTTACTGCCTACGATGCTCGCTCAGCGATCATCCATTATTTTGAATGGTGCTAGTCATTTTACCTATCCTCCCGATTCGATTAGTATTATCAGTCTATATAATGGTTCGATATACACTCGGTGGTAACACGCGAGATTATGTGTCGCATCCTCTGTGGGAATATGTTTCAAGATAGCACCTTTCACAGTTTGTTTTAGTTTCGCTGCCAAGTGTTCATTTAAGAAGGACACCGGACTGCCCGAATCAGTTATCGCAGTTATCGTCTCCCCGGAAGTTTTCAGTTTCACTAACTTTCCGTTCAAATCTTCTTCGGCAAACCATCCAGCGTTTTTGGCTTCTAATGTTTCTTTGATAGCCAATACTGTATAATTATCTAGTTGTTTGCCGACGTAATTTTGCTCCTGGGGCACGTCCACGACTGTTTGAATTTGATTTTTGACAAAATTGACGTTGACCCATCGGCACACTATTTGGAAACAACATCTTCCACATTTGGAGATTTTTTTCCCTTTCTGGGCAATTTTGCAGATATCTTGCCGAAAAAAATCCACCACATTTGTAGCATTAGTATTTGTCGCTGGCTTGTGTTATTTTGCGATCATCTTTACCCTGGCTGTTCCTCATTTCAATTCCGGAATTTCTTGTTTTGTCCACGGCCCAAACGGTTTTTCCGTTGGTTAATGAATCCAACTGGTTCTTGTTTCATAGTAACTTGGCTTCCCGATGCATTGGAGTGCCCTTGACTTTGGTTTTTTGGCGTTTAATGTTGCTCTGTTTCTTCTCCCGCCTAATGGCGTAGTCGTACGCTTCTTTGGTTGTTTGTCTTTCTGCTAGCAGTTCCTCCGAAATCTTTTCGTTTAGCATTTGTTGTAAACATATCCCTCAACCATTCATTTTCTTTGTCTCCTTAGTCGGCTTTGGATGCCAGATTTATCAATTCTGCATGGAATTGCTCCAAAGATACATTTTTTTTGGATTCTGCAAAAAAAAATTGTATCGTTCGAACGCAATAGTTTTTTTCTGTGACCAATACGTTCTCGAGTTCGTCCCTTAAGTCCTTCGTGAACATTGATTGAATATCGATATTTAGCTTCCTCTTGCTGAATTGTCTTTGAGTTTCATGCCCGAGGCATGAGTAGGTGTAGATTTTGGCTCTAGTGCTAGTGTTCGCCTCATACCACGGTACTGTTCCGCATAACACCCGCTGCTATCCTCTTTTTGGCCTTCGTTCTCCTGTTTGATACGTTTTGCTTGGTTTCAGTGTTCCTTATATCTTTTTGTGTATTATTTCTGTCGTCTATCAGGTCTTCAAATAATAGCTCTCATGGTTTGATTGTGTTTAGGTCGATTTCGCAGTAGTAGTTTCATGTCGATATTGTCTTCAGTGAATATCGCCATTTGTAATCCAACAATCCATTTTACCAACTCTATTGGCGGTTCCGTGGTATGAAAATGCCAGAACGTGGAAAAGTTCAGAGAAATTTTGTGGTCGTGACCTGCTGATTGCACTATGTTATATTTGATTTAGAAGCCGTAGGTTACTCTGGTAACCTCCACCAATTGGAGTAATCTTTCATTTAATATAGTAAGTTCACTCAAGAAGAGAGGTGTCTCAAAGTCGATTGTTTCACTACAAATAATTGACAATGAAGACGCCTTAGACATGCACTGACTGCATGTTTGCAGGTGCCGTGAAGGCCATTTAACACACCTGGCCTTCAAGGCCGAAAATAAATAATTCATTACATCAAATAACTCAAGATATCTGTTTACAGATATAATGATGAAAAAAGTCCGGATGAATGACAGCTCACATACCAGAAGAGAGGTATGCAAGGTAAGATGTATTCTTTTTGTGGTTCCGCTTGAAATCACCCTTTCTCCTCGGCATTCAACAAAAATATTTTCCCAGATTTTCCTACTGTTTCAATAATTTACCTGATTAAGATCCCTATGACAAAGCTTCCGGCAAAAACTCTTCCGTAGATTGAGCAATTCCCGCAGCATTAGGTTTCAAAGTTTCAAAAATTGATCTGAGTTTCCAAGAGTGCACTTTTGTTGAGAATTCCAAAATAAAGGTGATTCGATCAATATTTTAATTATTATAGATGGTAGATAATAAATACCTATAACTAATCTATCAAAAACCATTCTCTCAAATCTATGAGAGATCTCTCTCATTTATGGAAGTAATTTATCAACCCTCACGTCAGGAAGAACCAATGCCCAAAAATTTTTAGTGAATTATACTTCAGTGCTCAAAAAAAGATATGAGCTAGTTTTGAACAGTCTACGTTGACTGCTCAAACATATATGGTATTTGGTTCTTCGGACATGAAAATTAACCCCACTTATCACCAACTTCAAATCCTGCATCGATTGTCAGTCATTAAACACGAAGTCAACAAGCCAAAACATATATAGAAACTTACAATATTTGAAATTGTTTTGGATCTACAAACTCAGTCATCTTGAAGCTTAATTTTTGGTAGCGGCAACTCCGCATTTGTCTTGTAATTTAAAAATTGTAATGAAAAAACAATGCTGTTCGATATAAACCTAATGAAATTTACTAATCAAACTTTCGGCTAGTTGAAATTAGGACTCCTAGTTGAAATTTTCCCGTTCAGTCTATATTTCATTTATGCTCATTTCCTGGACTGCAACTTGAACCGCCTCCTGGATATAATCCATCTTCTTGAATTTGGACACAAACTCTTCAGCAACGACCTGACCTGTCATGGTTTCATTGTGCACGTCAAACGGCTTCAACGTCATCACAAGGTCGAGAAAGATATTTGCCAACTTATCCGACATCTCAACTTGTACTTTGTTATAGAACACCTTCGAGTCCCGCTGTTGGTAGTCTTCGGGGTCGAACCAAATTTCATCAATTGCGAAAACATCCTCGTTTTCTTGGAACTTGGCGACAAGCGGAAGGATCCACAGGTTCTCGATGAATACTTTGTTGGCATTGTTCAGGAGGATCCCACGTTGTCTTTCAGCCTGAGCCATAAAACGGTTTAACTTTTGTTCGAAAGAAGCGAAGACGTTTGTCAATTCTTGGTATTCACGGAGGAGCATTTCAATCTTCATGTCACTGCAGCTCATTGCTTTTGATAAAAAGTCAGATGAACACTTGGAGCACGCTGAGTAAGATGAGCACTGGAAAAATATACAAATAAAACTTTTTTGCCCTCTATGGATGAGAGGGGAATTTAAATGAAGCTTTCATAACACTAGCAAACACTAGCCAGAAGATGACAAAAAAGCAGCTTTATAAAGTACAATAAGAAAAAGTAGAAATAAACATCTTGAAGAAGCTGGACAAAAAATGCATACACATTTATTTTGAAATCAGATTATTTTTGTCTCTGCAATTACACATAATTACTTTGGCCCTTTAACTAAATCTTTGGTAACCCAGTAAAAAAAATTGTATAACGGATTAACTCGACTAGGAAAGAATCTCGTTTTGCTATAGTTTCCTAGTATTTGCAAACATATACACTTAAGAGAACTTCAAAGGCGTTCAGCCTGTTGAGTGACTACTTAATAGGGAAGGGGTTAAAGATACCCCTTTCGTTCCCCACTGGTTAATTTGCCGTTGTTCAACTCTTGACCAAACATAATAGCGTTCTTGGTTCATAACAGAACTAACTTTTTCTTCCAGTAGAAACCCGATGAAACTGGCATCATCACATTGGCTACTATCAACTACATCATCATCATCATACGTGGTTGTCGTTTGTCTTCGGCTGCGTCTGTTGTTGTTTCTGCAGTTGGAGTTGAAGAAGACGCTCTTGACGGAACAGTAGGCGGTGGAGGAGACATCTTTGGTCACTCCCCAAACTGTGCCAGTCACTTTCTTAGTCTTCTTCCAAGATCCATCCAACACATCCAACACCTGAGATAAAAAACACAAACAGTCCAATTAGTACAGGAAGTTCAAATTTTAGACAAGCCTCCAAAATATAAACCAGTTATGATAAAATCTACGTCTCCATAATATAGAAATCCTTTGTGAACGAATAGGGGAGCGTTTCAAACACAGATATAATTGCTTCAACTCTTCAAAACTTTTTCCTAACTCCTCAAAGCCGAGATTTCGGTTTCCTACTCCACGTTATGTAACCCCTCATTTTAGTTCAGGCCAGATAAGCAATTCCTAAATCAATTGATGCTTTCAGTCGCACAAAACTGTCTGAATTTCGATTGATTGGAAATAATCCCTCAATCACGCGTTTAAAACAGATAACCTTTGGGGCTAAAGCTTTCTTAATTTAAGCTTTGATGTTTACCAACGCTAAGGTTTCGAATCTTTTTCAAGTATGTTTAAATTTGATTCATATAGATATTTTAAAAACGGAGTTAATTGTACAGGAGTTAGTTGATATTTGGGCTGAGGGGGTAAAAAAATAGGGGGTTAAAAGACGCGGGGTTTTAGGTTGCGAACCGATATTTCAATCCAATTACTGTTTTAGGAAAAAAATGCCCCTTTTTCAGTATCCTGTTTTTTAAACTGTAAATAACATACCAGCTATGGCCTAAAATAACCTTATTTTAGGTTGATATTTTTGAACAAATAAAGAAAATGTGATAAAACCTTGTCGAAAGTCGATTTTCTTCCCTTCGGCTTGCTTTCATTCGGCACATCCACGAAATCCATCAAATCCTCCAAATCAATCATAGCTGCTCCTTTGCCCCCCATTCCCTTCAACAACTTGTCCACACTTTTCCTCACTTGTATTACCTCCTGGTCATTCATAACCATCACTTTTCGGTTACCCGGATTGCGAAAAGAAAGATCTTTGAAGATCTCCGCGATCTCTGCACCTGTCATGTTTAGTTTTTTCATCAGGTGGGCCTTGATTGGATTGTCTTTGGTGATGAGTTGTTTCATTTGAGCCAGACTTTGCACAACGAAAGGCTCAATTTTGTTCACTTTTTTGTGCACACTGTCGATGAAATCGTTGACGAGTTGAATGTCAGAATCAATTTTCAATTTCAGATCCTAAACAGAAATCAGATCCTAAGCAAAAACATATCCTAAGCAAAACTGATAAAATTTCAACTGAAAGTAATATGAAAATTTAATCCCTTATGTGACAATTATATAAAAATTCAACACAAAAATAATAGTAACTGAAGTTTTAACGATTCGCAGAGGATCTTCGAAAGGCTATCAGTCCTGTCTAAAGATATTCCGTTTGCATCAAAATCTAGTATATTTAAATCTGCACTTCCGTAAGCTTTTCCTATTAAGGATCAGATCAGGGGTCGAGCGTATAGTGTATACGACCAACTGACAACCCAAAGGCTTACAAACCCTAAAAATTTCAAAAGGCGTCAATACTTACAAACTTTCAAGCCCGGGTTGAACTCACACTAAAAATTAGCAATAAGAAAGTGAAACAGCGATCGCCATTGATGAACTTCCGATGTTCATTGCCACAAAAGCAAACTTAATTGACAGATTATTGCTAATTTGGCTTATTTTCAGCAATGAAACAGCGATAAAAAACCTATCAAAATGAGCAAAAATAGTGAACTACCAGGGTTCGATCCCGCAACCATGAGCTTTGTAGATATGAGTGTTACTTTTGCGCCACCAAGCCTTAAATATATTCAAGTTAGAGTGCTTATTAACTCACAGTCTCATTTGAAAGCTACTAAAATGAGTTAAAATTTCTTAAGTTCTCGCGTTGATTTTTTACGGAATCATTACTGAAATTGCTCTGAAATATCGCCGGTTTAGCTATGAAAAAAACTCAGAATTATACATGAATCAGCGCCTGAAAATAGCGATCACTGGGATACTGCAGAAAAACAAAAAGTGATAACTAACTGTGAGACTTCAAAACGGGAGGGTGCCCAATTAAACGACTGACCTAAAAAAAGACAAGTAACTGATTTTTTCTTGTAAAATCAGGTCCCCTCGATAAAACCCTAGATGGAAGCCTAAGTAAAACATCAGTCGTTGTTGTCATTCGAGGTCGAAGTATCCACGAAATTAACTTGACAACAAAATGTTTTTTTGTTCAAAAGCAGCTGTAATTTGGGTAAAAAATAAATTGCCCATTTTGGCGCCTATTAAGTACTTTTCTTTTAGATAAATAGTCGCGAGACGACTATTCGTAACGGGCAACGTTTCGTAACGGGCGACAATTCGTTATGGGTGACAATTCGTAACAGCAAATTAAGCAGAGAACACTGATTCAAACGCAGTATTCAACTCGTGCCTGATATAAGCGCAACAGAGCAAAGTGAAGACGAGCAAGCGTTTTTTTTTAATTACCAATGCCTTGTTACGAATTGTCGCTTGTTACGAAATGTCGTTTGTTGAGAATTGTCGCTAGCTACGAATTGTCGCTTGTTACGAATTGCCGCTTGCTACGAACTGTCGCTTGTTACGAATTGTTGCTAGCTACGAATTGTCGCTTGTTACGAACTGACGCTTATTACGAAGTGTCACTTGTTACGAACTGTCGTTTGTTAAGAGTTGTCGCTTGTTACGATTTGCCGCTTATTACGAATTGTGGCTTGTTACGAATTGTTGCTAGCTACAATTTCCCACTTGTTACGAATTGTCGCTGGTTACGAACTGCCGCTTATTACGAAGTGTCGCTTGTTACGAATTGTCGTTTGTTAAGATTTGTCGCTTGTTACGAATTGCCGCTCATTACGAATTGTGGCTTGTTACGAATTGTTGCTAGCTACGATTTCCCACTTGTTACGAATTGTCGCTGGTTACGAACTGCCGCTTATTACGAAGTGTCGCTTGTTACGAATTGTCGTTTGTTAAGAGTTGTCGCTTGTTACGAATTGCCGCTTATTACGAATTGTGGCTTGTTACGAACTGTTGTTAGCTACGATTTGTCGCTTGTTACGAAATGTCGCCAGCTACGAATTTTCACCCTATTATAATAGCTTTATAATCAACTATAGCCACACACCTGGAAATTTACAATTTTCGATGTAGACATTGACTTCGTAGCGACTTGGACTCTTGACTTCAGTTGTTCCATGCATACACCTGTCTCACTGCACTCTTCAGCACATTCCAAGCATGCATCTGCGCCAGACTTACTGCCCCAACAGTCTTCCATGGAAACCTCTGTTTGAGCAGCTCTCTCCTAGAAAAACTCAAAGCTATACCAAGCACAATGTATAACAGTTGGAAATAAAACAACGAAAAAGTTGACTTAACAACTCTATTAGCCTATGAAAATTTGTTTCGTTTTGATCAAACAACACCCCCCAGTTTGGCATTTTTTGTTTGTGGATCAATTTGGCGTCTAACTAGATTTTTTCGTTTTAGTGGACGTTCGAAAAATTCTAAAAGTTCGTTTGATGCTAATGGTTGTGTTTCTCGTCTGTTTATCTGAGTTTGAATTTTTCGTATTTCCAAAAAATTGTTGATTTCATAAAGTTTTTTTCCCACTTATTGATTTCTGTATGGACTTATTTGTGTTTCGGAAAATTTTAACGACCTGTTTTAGGACAACCAAATTGATTTTCCGAGCGTTCAGAGCAAACTATAACGACCCTATTTTGAAAAAATGTTCTGCTCAAATTTTAGAAAACGGGTCATAACTGCCGTTATTGCGCACTTTTTGGAAAATTGTGTTTTTTTTTGGCACGTGCTCCCCTTTAAAATAAGTATATAATGGCACCAACGGCGCCTTTAGAAAAACTTTAGGGTTAATTGTCAAAAATAGATGTCATAAAATTATACCAAAGGGGCGACCCGTTGGTTGGTACGGAGGACGAGGGTGGGGGGGGGGGGGGGGGGGCGTCCATCTTGCCCCCCAAATTCGCCTTTGACTACTATAAGTCAAACTAGAATATTCAACTCGCAATATAATTCGTTCTATTTAAGCGTACGCGGCAAATTAAATCCTTCAAATTGAACGCAAAATATCTCACTCGGTACTTTACATAGCTTGTGGGAGTGATAAAAATAAGCCGTCATTCATTTGCAAGACAAAAAGACTGCTGGTATCAGGGCGAGGCCTTGAATGTTCCTACTGTATTTTAAGGTCAATGGAGCAGTAATAACCTGAAAAGTTAAAGGTGAGAAAAAAACAACGCGAAAAATAAAATGTAAAAAAAAATAAATCAAATCAACCCTCACACGCCATATAAAGTACAAAGTGATAGATTTCGCTCCTAGCGCGTTAAATATATCGCGCGTTAATTGTCCCAAATTGGTCAAAATGGCAATCTTTAAACCCTCATAACTATACAAAAAAGGATCACAGGTGAAATATCTTTTCAAATTTAAGCTCAGGACAACAATACCTCTCGAATGATAAGAAATTCGGTCAAAAATGGCCAGTTAAAAAGTCGGAATTTGTCTGAAGAAAAAAAAACTCACCCGAGCACAAATATTTTGTTAATTTTGTTACAAAATTCGGAAAAATCATTTCAATGGTTGAGGACCAACTATCACTGGAATCCAATTGCAAATGCAGTCATTAACAAAAACCTTGTGGAAACCGAAGCCAAAAACGTTTGAGTTGATAATTCTAAACCGCAAAACCTCGCTGGATTAATTATATTCCGCATTTTGTTGCTGAATTCAGCAGATTTATATCCTTAACTGATCATTTGTCTTAGAATTTTGTGAATGTTCTTGCTTGATTGCTGAATTCTAGAAAAACAATTGAGAATTTGAATAAAATTGTGCATACTGAAGTAGAAAAAAAAAGGAACTGAGTAACAATTTCAGAATGCGCATATAGACTAAGAAAACTAGTCTGACTAAGCGTATGTCCTTAAATTCTTGCATTGAACGCCAAGGCTGACCTCCATGCACAAAAATGCTTTTAATACAATTCCTTGCAAGCACAAGGAAAGACGGAAGTTCTTCAAAATAGTGTCGTTTCTTGTGCGTGGTGTGATGAGAGAACCATATCAGAGCGTAGAAAATTAGCAAATTAGGCATCATCGACATCAGTTTTTGTTCAATGAAAAAATAACAAACAAATAAACGGAGGATAACTTTAAGCAAAAAATCAAAAATAATTCAAATGTTTTCTGATTTTTTGCACAAAACTTTTACAATGTTTTAGAAAACTTTTTAGAAGCTTCCGAAAAAGTTTCATTTAAAAAAAACAGTTTTTCAGTCTAAATGATCAATTTAACAAACGTTATAAGCACTTTACTCATTCGCTTTAATCGCTTGCAATTAGTCAAAAACTCAAAAATTTCAAATCTGTTTTTCTCGAAACTGGAACAACTTATAAAAAAAAGCTTAACAATAGCTCGAATCACGACTTAAATGACTTCAATATGATATATCATTCAACCTATTCCGATAATTATTGGTGGCACCTAATTTTGCGAGGAAAAAAATTATAACACCGAATACTAGTACCTCCCCATTTTCAATGGTCGAATAAAAAAACGCTTGTCACACAATTTCGTAAACAAAGTATGGAAAAAATTTACTTTAAAAATACCAAAACTCTTTCGTCTTTTTTTTTACTCGGAAAGTTTTCAATTTAGTCGCAAAACCCCTTTTACTCTCAAATCAAATTTTTTCAAAAAAAGTTTGAATCAAAAATTGTGCATTTTGTCTCTAGCGCAGCCCAGACCAAATTTTTCAAACGAATGAATCTTGATTTAAATTTTTATGTTTTTCAGAGTAAACATTGACCTCGTTTTAATTAACTCTAATGTCAGGCCACGATTTTGAACAACTAAATTTTTTGAACCTAAAGCTTTCTAGTCAATACAAAAAACAGTGGTTCTAATTTACATTTTTGAGAGAGCGTTTTCTTATCAGCGAACAACCTTGGTTATTGTGTTTGAGAAACTCAATATAAAAAAAATATTTTAAAAATGTATAACTGCTAGTCATGTAATTTTCATGTATGGGAACCTGTTTAAAATAGAGATTTAACATAACTTTCTCTATGTATGTAAATACATGGAATCACAAGACTAAAACTTTCCATATAAGGAAATCGTATGACTAGAAATTTTAGTCAGCCCTTGTGTATCAATCAAACAATACTGCTTGTATATCAGTAAAAGATCGTGAACATTCCGACTAGCCCTTAGCTGGTCTCGAATTGTTTTTTGATGGAATTTTGGTAAAATATAAAATTTGAACTACCACTGTCAAATATTTGAGTCGTAAAATATTAGACATATACATAATTAGGATAATTGAGAATGCGGTCGAACAGTAGACTACCTTTGTGTTGTACTCGTCAAAAAGTAGAGAAAACTAAAATTAAACAATCAGAAACAAACAGTACGCGAAAATGAAAAACATTTATTTACTTCGTTTTCGAACGGTTGCTTTCTTATCTCGATTCTGATCCGTTGCTATATTACTAGCAAGCCCCTTTGCTATGACATTGGAACACCTTTCATCAAAACATTAGGCTTACATTGAGATGCTGTAAAACTATCTACATCGATTAACAACGTTTTAGTTTCTTTTGCAGCTATTCGATTAAACTGTTTCAACAGAACTTCAATAGCGTCAACCTGTTCGCAAAAAAACGTCGATGTCAAAAAAAAAATCAGTTTACTAAAGTTGCTTTTGTCTATTTGTAGAAAAGCTGTTTTAAGTAAAAGTTGTTCGGGCAAAAATCTTTTTTGAAAGAATAACTAAGTGTAAATGAAGTCAAGAAAAACGTAAAACAATGACTGACTTAAATTAAATTTAACTTTGACTGACTTTATCAAAAACAATTCTAATGTATAACCTCTTCAATTTTTTATAATTTGCCCATTAATTTTTGACAGCTTCAATAAATTCTTAAAGCTACAAAACGGTTCTTCAATGGAAATTTGCAGTACGTTAGGTTGTTTTTGACAATTTCAGGAAATCACTCTGCATAAACTGTAAAAGTACTGTTTAAAGAAAATTCAAAAATAGCGAAGCTTGACTTGCTTCGCTATTTTTTTTTATCAAGCCTTCTTCGCAAACGATGAAAATTTAAATTCGAAAAAATTCGCGCTGGTTTCATAGCTTGAGTTGATTCACGAAAAAATGAAAGCTTATTTCAAGTTATTTTAATAGGTATCTATGGTTGTTTGAGCTTTCTGATATGATGCATTGCTTCACTAAATTGTTTTGGTTTTCAAGCATTTGTGCAAGCAATATAATTTGAAACAAACTCGGGTTGATTTCATATGTTGCAGTGTTTCGCAAAAAATGAAAGATCATTATTACAAATAATCACAAGTAATTATTAAGTAATAAAAAGCTTTGATAGTTTGGGTTACATTGCGATACTTGATTTTTCAAAAAAGCTTTTGCAAGCAATGAAAATTTTTCAGGCAAGCTATTTCAGCAACTTAACTAGGGAAAATTTATTTTATTGTTAGCTTGGAATATATCAAATTGTCATTTTATAGCGCGAATCGGTTCGCAAAAAAATCCTTTTTCAAGCAAACTCATCGAGCAATAGATCCTTGATAGAAGATATTTCCTTGATATTTCAATCAGTTCATAGCATGAATCGGTTTGAAAAAAAACTATTAAGCAAGCTCATCAAGCGATGAAACTTTGAACTATGGCATTCATTTCATAACACAAATCCGTTAGCAAAAATTGAAATATTTTTCAGCAAACTCATCAAGCGACAAAGGTTTGAAACATAAAAGTTATTTCATTATTTCATAGCATGAAATGATTCACAAAATATTCAAACTTTAAAGCCAAAACACTCAAATCTAAGCTCAATTTCCATATCGATTGAATAATTGGTGCTCAGTTTCCATATCTAATTTGTACGGATTGTACAAAAAAATGCGGAGCTCTCAGGCTACCTTTTGTCTAACTCGAAAATAAAGTTTACAAATTTTTCAGAAAAAAAAGAGACTGCCAGGTAGTGTCTGCCCTTAAAGTTAAATTGAGTTGGTCTTGTCTGAATCTTTGACTAAAAAAAAATTTCAAGAATATACCGATTGATATTGTTCAGCGCTCTGGAAAATTCATTTGATAAACAGAGTTTTTCTGCTTCATTACGTGTCTACTTTATGAGCTGCCTACTTTTTGCTATGTAACCGCAGAAAAAGTATGACTAAATTAGTTTTTTTCAATTGAATTTGGATTATTCATGTGTGAAGGATAATTTGAAACGACTAGATAATTATCGTGATGAAATAATTTCAAATTAAACGCAAGTTAGCATTGCAAGCAAATATATGAAAAAATTCTATAAAATAAAAAAATTCAATTTCATCTTGAAACAGAGGCAAAGCGGAGCTTCGCATCACTTGCGATACCACAAAAATAGCGTTGCAAGCTAGCAGGCAGGAAAGGAAGCAACTAAATCCAATGAAAACGGGAAAATTCTTGAAACCGAACTACAAAAATCTTCAAATTTTGGTCTGGATTGATGTTCTTTTTGCGGAAAACACGTCCAGAAAAACAGTCGACGGTGCTTAAAGAAAATTCAAAGTAATTTTTGAGCAAAAAAATCTGATAAAACTTGAACTATAAATTCTATTCTAAGATTTTTAACGTATAGTGCGATCCCGTGGAAAGCATACAAAATATGATTCCGTTGAACGACCAAAATTTAGGTTAGTAAGCCGATAAAATATAAGCCGAATCCATTTAGGTTGAAAAATGTTTTGAGCAAAAATTTTTTCAAAAACTACGAAATTAAGGTAAGTAGAATTACAAATTGCAGGAGTAAATGAAACCCAAAAAAATCAACTTCAATGAAAACTGCATACAGCAAAAAAAATGTCGCAACTAAGCCGAAAAAACATAAGTAGACAAATAAAAAGCCGACAATTTTTTCAAACGGAAAATTTTGCGTTCGAAAAAAAAACAGGTTCTGTTCAGATTCGAACCAAGGATCTTTGCCATCCCACATTTATTCGTTATCTACAGAATAAGTGTACCAAAAAGGCTTGGAAATTTGAATTCACTGTGGACCAAGATACCAAGTGATTCTGTTAAACAAGTTGTTAACACGAAAAAAAGTTTATAGCCCGATTTGATAACGCTGGCTAATCGCAGCGCATTTAATTTTTAGTATTTACAGTGTGTCCAATAAGCCGATAAAACGTGCGTAGACGTCCATTGAGCCAAAAAAATGCCGTAAAAATTATTGTCATGAAAAATAGAGTGATTATGTTTTAGACTTTTTAAGCCGCAAACGACCTGAATTATAATGATAATTCAACTTTTATCAACTTCAATCAACTTTTATCAACTTTTATCAACAGCCGCAAACGACCTGAATTATAATGATAATTCAAAAATCAACTTCAATGAAAACTGCATACAGCAAAAAAAAATGTCGCAACTAAGCCGACAAAACATAAGTAGACAAATAAAAAGCCGACAATTTTTTTCAAACCGAAAATTTCGCGTTCGAAAAAAAACAGGTTCTGTTCAGATTCGAACCAAGGATCTTTGCCATCCCACATTTATTCGTTATCTACAGAATAAGTGTACCGAAAAGGCTTGGAAATTTGAATTCACTGTGGACCAAGATACCAAGTGATTCTGTTAAACAAGTTGTTAACACGAAAAAAAGTTTATAGCCCGATTTGATAACGCTGGCTAATCGCAGCGCATTTAATTTTTAGTATTTACAGTGTGTCCAATAAGCCGATAAAACGTGCGTAGACGTCCATTGAGCCAAAAAAATGCCGTAAAAATTATTGTCATTAAAAATAGAGTGATTATGTTTTAGACTTTTTAAGCCGCAAACGACCTGAATTATAATGATAATTCAACTTTTATCAACTTCAATCAACTTTTATCAACTTTTATCAACAGCCGCAAACGACCTGAATTATAATGATAATTCAAAAATCAACTTCAATGAAAACTGCATACAGCAAAAAAAAATGTCGCAACTAAGCCGACAAAACATAAGTAGACAAATAAAAAGCCGACAATTTTTTTCAAACCGAAAATTTCGCGTTCGAAAAAAAACAGGTTCTGTTCAGATTCGAACCAAGGATCTTTGCCATCCCACATTTATTCGTTATCTACAGAATAAGTGTACCGAAAAGGCTTGGAAATTTGAATTCACTGTGGACCAAGATACCAAGTGATTCTGTTAAACAAGTTGTTAACACGAAAAAAAGTTTATAGCCCGATTTGATAACGCTGGCTAATCGCAGCGCATTTAATTTTTAGTATTTACAGTGTGTCCAATAAGCCAATAAAACGTGCGTAGACGTCCATTGCGCCAAAAAATGCCGTAAAAATTATTGTCATAAAAAATAGAGTGATTATGTTTTAGACTTTTTAAGCCGCAAACGACCTGAATTATAATGATAATTCAACTTTTACCGGAAAAAAAGTTTTTGAAATTCATACATACTGAAAAAAGAAGGTTCGGCCAGGACACTGACCCAAAAACCTAAGATGCAAAGACAAGTGCGTTACCTCTGCACCAGGTGAGACGGAGCCTGAAGTTGTTAAGGTTCAATAATAAAGCAAGGTAAATTTCTTTGATTTGTGAGAATTTTTTACTGGAAAAAAAAACTATATTTCCCGATTACAAGACACTTGCTCTTGCTCATGTAATAATACTTACAATCAGGTCCTCATATTCTCCTTTGTAACTCGTGAATTCGGTCTGAATTTCGCTCAAAGCCGTCGAAACATTCACTAGTTGCAGGATGTGATCGAGACTATTTGATGAAATCTCAAGCAAATTGTAGCGGAACAGTCTGTTGATTGTTTGCATGCGATCGCCGCTTTTCTCCGGGTACTTCGTTTGACCAGATGAAACCTGGCTCACCGATATTATGAACAACAGAAGCACAGGAAACGTTTTTGTTTCCATTCGAGCCATTTTTAAAATTTTGAACGTTAAACTGTCCGATTAATTTTTCCCCTTCAGTGTTAAATTAATATTAAGTTAAGATGAATAACAACGGGTTGGCTGAAGAATGTTGAGTTTTGAGCAGAATTGAGATAATAATTTGTGGCAATCTTATTTGTCAGCAAACAACTTTCGCAGTCTTATCAGTTTTGAATCATGTGCCCATGGCGTCAGTTCGACACGTGTCATCTGCCAATAAATAATCACTCTTTGGATTTGGTGAGAGGGTTGCAGGGTAAAAGAATGATTACCTACAATGATGACAAATTCCAATTCTGTGATGATGTTCGAAAACATCAATAATCTTATAGCTCTCAAAAGTTTTCACATGGACTTTTAAAAATTATTCTAAGCTCAGATTGATAGTATTTTTTAAACACATATGCTCATACGATAAGACACAACTCAAGAAGTAGTAGTTTTTGATGGCACAACTATTTATGCCATGCAAACAATTATTCTCACCAGGCAACAAAATTTAGTGGCAAACAAGACGGCTCGTATATCAGAGTGAGGCCTTGAATGTTCCAATTGCACTTCAAGTTTTTTGGTAAACAAAACAAAGGAAAAAAATGTTCCAATTTTTTTCGTCATTTTATTCCCCACATGCTATGTAAAATGCAAACGTTGTACTAAGCTTCTCATGTCGATTGGCGTACTAATCTTCTCAATGGTGACAACGCAAACGAAATATTACCAAATTCAAATTAGACTCGTTTTTAGGATTAACATAGTGCCAGCATGTGTTTAAATTAAGATTATTAAAGAATTGAATTAGAAGAGCTCAAAAAACATGCTTTTTGCATTCGTTTTCTTATTTGGTAACTCATAAAATAGTCAAAAAACTTTTTTTTTGTCGGGGAACTTGAAATAAAGGCCAAACAACAAGTGGAAACCAAGTTCAATTTAGTATTTGAAGAAATATGCAGCGTGGTAACCAAATTGGATATATCAAAAAACGATCGCAAAAAACTAGACAAGCTCACGGCTTAAATCCGACAAAAATACATTAAATCTAGCACAAGCCACAAATGCAGTTGAAGGAAGGCATGTAGGTGTAACCGCTGTTTCAAGGAAGCCACCTTTCAATTTATGCGTTTCTTAAAAAACTTCAACTGGGTTCCTATAATCAAAAACTCATCATCTTGAAGGCCTCCAGCGTTACTATCAACTTATCTCGGAAAAACTACTATGATTCGAATGAAAAATATCGACAGATAACTATTTTATACGAAGACTAACAATTATCTGAAATCCGTTCACTTGCTCATTGATTTTATTGAAGTTTCTTTTAGTTTCTGTCTATTTTGTCTCAATATTAAATTTGATTGATCAAATTTTTCTATAGACGTCTCTTTCCACTCTCTCGGAGGACGCCGAAACCGAACATTCTGACTCACGTTCCAAAACGCTGTCACTGGCTGTTTAATCTCAGAGTAATTGCCCTCATTTAAGGACGCTAGATTGAGGGCAGGCGCCTGTCGGCGATTTGTGTATTGCATCTAGCGAAAAAAAATTGAGAAATGAGAAAAGATGGTTTTTACAGAAACGAAGCAAAGCTTAGCACCAGTTGCGATAGAAAAACAAACATTAAAAAACATAAGAAGAAAAAGTTTTAAATATTGAAAAAACCTAGTTGAAACAAAGTTTTTCTATTTCTCGATAAAAAACAACTAGGGGCCCAGCAAAAGCTGGAGGTACAGGTTTGATATTGAATGATTTTGCTATACTGATGCGGCACGAAAAATTTGATTTCGAAAGTTGAATTTTCCACAAAATCTAAATTGTTTATCTGCTAAATTAAAAGAGAAGAGTTAAAAATTATGAGGCAATCAATTTTCCCAAGAAGATAATATTTCTCTAACAAAAAATTAAAGAAGAGAAGATCAGCAAGAAGATTTACCGCAAAAGATTCCCTCAACTGAACTGAAAAACGCTCATAAGTTCTAAAAAGCGGCCAAGACTTTCCTAAATCCATAATTTTTTTTCTGCAAAAAGCAGGTCGTTGCCTCTAAAGAAGAGAAGTTCCCAAAATCGTGTTTCTCGACCAAGCAACTCACCTGAGATTTGGCAAAGCAATTCTTGAGTAAAGTAAAAAAAACTCCCAAAAAAACGGTCTAACGTTCAGAACTTTAACATGTTTGAAGCCCATAGTTTTTTTTTCAAAAAACGGGCGTATCAAATTATGAACCTGAGCTTCCAACAACCTGTTGTGTCGATTGATAATAGATTTTGCAGGATAGTTAACAAGAAAAGTCCAAAAAACGGCCAAAAAATCAAAAAGTTGACAATTCTGAGCATCATAAATTTTTTGTGAAAAAACTTTGATTCTCAAATGCAGAAGGGATTGAAGCAACCTGTAGTTTCGATTGAACCCAAAGCCTCAAATTTGAGAGGTTGGTTTTACTCGAGAGAACTTTTTAAAAAACGGTCGAAAAATCAATGTTTTGACTTTCAACGGCCATAATTTTTAGTGTCGGAAAAATTTGGGCGTAGTAGCATAAGCAAATGAGCTTCCCACAAACCGATCTTTGAATTGAACACTTCTAAGATATGTCAGGGTAGTTTTCAAGATTATTCAGAAAATTTTAAAAAACGGTCGATAAATCAAAAATTGACTTTTTCGAGGGCGAGAAGTTTTTGTGTAAAACTTTGTGAATAGCTGCTCATGCAGGGGGGCTTCCACTACCCGTTATCTCCATCCAATTCACAATATCAGATTTGAGAGGTTAGTTTTCGAGAGAAGTCAAAAAGTTTCATAAAACTGTCATATAAAATTTGATTCTTCCGAGGGCCATAACCTTGTGCTGAAACTTTTGGGCGTAGCCAATAATGCAGTATCTTCAAAACATTCATTTCAATTGAAATCCAAAACTCAAGATTTGAGAGAGGTAGTTTTCGAGAAAAAGAAAAAAATCAAAAATATGGGTCAAATATTCCCCCACAGACTTTTTCGAAGTTGTAGACAGAGAAGTCAAGTAAAGAGAGACCCTAGGGGAGCATACAGGCCCACAAGGGAGTAGGCGGTCTTTCATTTTTTTGAAGAAAAAATTTTTTTTGAGAACAACTAAAAAAATTCTAATAAAATTGGAAATAACTTTCCATAACGAAAAAAAATCCAACAAACCGATTGATAAACTTACAACCAAATTGAAAAACGCGGAGTGGAGTTTAAAATGTCTTTAAACTCAAAATTAGGTCATTAAGACGATAAAAAAATGCCAAAATGTTTTTTTTAGCGAAACAAATGTAACAAGGAAAAACGAAAAGAAGGTAAGTAAAATTACAAATTGTAGGAATAAATCAAACACTTAAAGCAACATTGATTCAGGAAGCTGCGCGCAGAAAAAAAACGATTTCAAGATGTGACAACTAAGCCGACGACAGATAAGCAGGCCAATAATTGGTTGCAATTATATTTGAAACAGAATATTTTCCCTTTGAAAAAAAAAACAGATCTTGATCAGGTTTGAAACTAAGACCTTTGCCCAGGCATATTCATTGCCCCCAGACTAAGTTGCCGGGAACGCATAAAAGTTTGAATTCTTCAGGAGCCAAAATACAAGTGATTCAACAGATTCTATTAAACAAGTTGTTAAGTTTTTACTTTTCAAATCAGCATATCACAAAGAGGCCAAAGCGTTTTGAATCAGCATATCACAAAGAGGCGTTTTGCAATCTGGACTAGTTTACTCTGTGCGCTCGCATATGATTTTATTGTACAATTGTATTGAACGAGTTCCTTATGTTGCCTTCATTTTCGAAAGCTACCGAGAGTAACATTTTCAGAGCTACTGCCAGCTCTTGACTTTCTTTTTACACCCTTTTTCCAGGCTAAATTCTGCAATTTTTTGCAATAAATGTAATAAGCACCCGGAAAACTTAATTCGGGAATTCCTTATTTCATACAAATTTCGTCCCGAAGAAAATAATTAACTCGTGACCAGGTTGTTTATTGTCGAGTCCAATATATTCTGAAGTTTTTCGGAAACGGTTTTTGGGGTATTCCGATTCAAGCTGCTTCAGTGCCCGAATATTCATTCTAATTCATTTGTGCTTTAACTCATGACCTGAAACTACTTAAAATTATTTATTTCGAGAGATAATATAAAATTGAAGGAAGCTTTAGAGATGACTGAACTTATACAATAGTTGAAGTAGTTACACTGAGGAAAACAAGACAATGATTTATGGGCTATTGCACTAATCGTTGAAATGGGTAAAATTCAACTATTAGTGCAATAGGACAATTATTTTCTCGTTTTCCTCAATGTAACTACTTAAACTATTGTATACGCTTAGTCATGTCTAAAGCTTCCTTCTATTTTGTATTATCTCTCGAAAAGAAAATTTTTTAGGTAGTTTCATGGCCTTGACACTAATCTCTAGCGCCAAATACAGCACGAATGAATTAGAAATTTTTTTAGTTTGATATCTCAACGCATTTAAACCCGCTCAAGAAAGAAATTTATTTCAAAGGGCCAATAATTTATCGGATTCGACTATAAACAAGCTGGCCAAAAATTGATTATTTTCTTCGGGGACACATTTGTATGAAATAAGTATTCCCGAATTAATATTTTCCGGGTGCGTGTGATATGGTAGATATCACATTTCGTTTTAATACAAATAATGAATTATAACGAATTGTGAACTCTACTTTAAGATGCGTAATAGGTGGCTGATGCTTCTGTTTAACTAATGTTTATTGCCTGAACTACTGTTTAGAAGGGATAAACTGTACAATCTCCCCAAACCCCCCCTTTAAGTGACCTACCGTAGATTGTCCTCCCAAAGAATGTATTAATTAGGTACGCATAAGATATTCTGCAGGCCTGCTGAATATACTGCAGGAGAATTTTCTTACATACCGAATAGCTATTTTATCGTGCTAATAGCGTAGAAAAACTAAAAATATAAACCATCATAATTTGGTATCGATTGATTGGTTTGACTAATTACATCAATTTATTTTGCCCTCGAAGTCAATTTCTGAAAAACCGGTATTTTATTCCCGCTAAATCGATTTGGGGGGATTGAACGGTTGATCATTAAGACTAAGCAACTGAAACGACTGGGCAGACTAATTAAAGTATATCTCACTTCATACCTACAACAGCATATATATTGTCTAGTTGATTACTGATTCAGATAACAAACACAATATGAGAGCAAATATTAATTAATATGCTTAGTGATAATTTTTCAAACTAACCTAGCGTTTAACGCATCTCCGGTGCCTGAAACAGTTTAACGGAAGTGAAAATTGCATATACAGTAAAAATAAGAAAACAACGAAACGAATGCAACCGTAACAAAAGACGGGAGCATTGAACAACGCTTTTTATTTCATAAAATGAATGACTAAAATAATTTCAACTCCCCGGTTTTTTTTCAAACATTATAATCTCCAAAAAAACTACTGAGTATCAGAAACAAAACACTAAATTGGCCGACAACAAACAACTTTACTTTCAATAATTAAAAAACACTTTTGAAACAATTTCATTTACAAAATCACTGATTGATAAATGAGATTCTTGTTTGATTTAGTTCTTTATTTTCATTAGCGCTCGCATATCATTTGCTGTCATCAATCGTTTAGTCCAGTGTAAATAGTTCAAAAATACCCGACTCTTTTTCTTAATTTAATGGAATTTTTTGAAGTAGGAAAAGGAAACGTCAATTGCGAAAGCTTAAAAACAATGAGCAAAAACATTGGGATGAAAGAAATATCTGCAACTGCTGGTAGTAATTGACAGCACCCCACCAGACGGTCGACAATTTTGAAAAATTAGAAAAAAACTTCATATCTAGAAAAGTACACGGCAATGAGCAGCAGATTTTAAATACAGATATTTCTATAGTAGTTAGACAGCACCCCAGCATAATGTTGAGAATTTCAAACGAACATTTTTTTAGGTCTTTTAGGTTTTTTTTTGAAAATTTGAAAATCATAAAAAACCGGCTTGTCTCGGAATCTAAGATGATTATAGCAGTAAAAATTAGCCAAAATCTGCAACCACTGAGAGTACCCAGAGAGCATCTCACTATAGGGTTGGGAAATTGTAACTTCGTAAATTTTTTATTTAAATTTTGACATCTTTCTCAAAAAAATACTGAAGAGGTCACATCTCATAATATTAAAGGTTTTCAGCAGTCATATTTGGAGGAACGATTTGCAGTTTCAGCAAATATTCTGGCAGCACACAACTATAGGGTTGTGAAGTTCCAATTTTTTGAATTTTGCCATCTAAATTTTTTTGAAAAACTTTAGAAAAAATTATAAAAAAACGTCTTATCTCGGAAATCTGAAGCCTTTCAGCAGTCACTTAGAGGTAAGATTTGAAAGCCCCGAGATTAACCTGGCGGCACCCAACTACAGGGTTGGAAATTTCAAATTTTCTAAATCTTAGTTTTGTGAAAATTTGAAAACTTTCAAAATATTCATAAACATCAGAACTCGGAAACTGAAAGGTTTTGTTTTGAGAACTCATATTTGGACGCGATATTTGCAATGCCTGAGAGTACACTGAGAGCAACTCACTGTAGAGTTTAGGATCTCCAATATTGTGATTTTTTTCAAATCTAGGTTTTCTGAAAACTTCTGAAAAAATCACTTGAATCGTATCTCGTAAGCTAAAAGGATACATGGGCGAATCCTGAAAGCATCCCACTATTGGGTTACTAATTTCAAACTTGGTGAAATATACAGTTAATTCAAACTAGAAAATCCAAAAAAAATATCCTGCTCTTCGCAATAAGCGATATAACTTGATCTTGAAAAAAAATAGATAGTGAATCCGGCATTTAAATATATAATAGATAGAGATTAGAAATCGCTACGCGAAACTTTTTTGATTTTAAGAATTCGAAGCAAACTTAACGCGTGGTTTGCTCAAGGACATGACGCCAGACAATGATATGAGAGCATCAGAAGTTAGACTGAAAAAAAAGCTACGAAAAAAATGAAAACAGCAAGATGCAAGCTCCAATATTACAAAAAACTAACTCTACGGGACACAACAAACTCGGATACTCAAGCCCAGGGGCGGATCTAGGATTTTCTCGAGGGGGGGGGGGGGGGATTTTCAAAAAATTTTCCAACGTTTTGACGACCTTTTTTTTTTAGGTCGACCAAATTAATTTTTTGAGCTCTCCCAAAGCACATTTTTGCCCCTAGATTGGCAAAATTTTCTGCGCCGCAGGCAAATTTTTGAAAAAACAGTCAAAAAAGCCGTTTTTGGGCACTTTTTGAGAAATTTTGACAAAAAAAATGCGTTTTTTTTTGACGCGCGCTCCCCCTCAAAGTTAGTATATATTGGCGCCGAAGGCGCCTTTAGACAAATTTTAGGGTCGGTCCGCCAAAAATGGATTTCTGAAAAAGTATCAAAGGGGGACCCTTTGGGTCGACAGGGGGTCGAATCCCTGAGAAAAGGGGGCATCCGCCCCCCCCCCCCTAAATCCGCCCCTGCTCAAGCCCATTTTTAACTTCATATATGTATTGAAAGGCTTAAGAGGCCTTAAAAAGACAGCCACTAGACAGAATAAGGTTCCTTATTGGCTAGACACGCATTCCTTAGCAGAGCTTGCTGATCATATCTTTATTACAATACCTGAAACTTACGAAAACGATTTGCTTCCAGAAAACAACCGACCAACAAAGCATCAGACCAATTCCCTTTAAATCTGCTACCGCAAGATTCTTTGAGAAAATGATAGCAAGAATATTCAAATCTGAAGATTGTAATTTACTCGTGCCAAAAAAATCAATGTGGTTTCAGGAAATTCGCGAAGATAAAACTAGATAATAAATACCGCGAAGATAAATCTCAGCAACACATAGCTGAACAGAAGTTGAAGCCAACCAAAAACTACATATTCTTCTTATGTAAATGCGTAAAGCATTTCGTAGGGATCAGTATTCTATCAGTTTGGCATTGCTTATGTCAAACACTTATCCCTTCGAACACTTATCCAACTGGGTGTCAAAGTATCTGGAAAATGTACAATATTTCGCCATCTGTGGATCAATCGCATCAAAAAAGTTACCACAAATCAAGATGTCCAACAGAGTACAGTACCTGGGCGTATACTTTTTAACATAGCGATTTGACTTCATTCTTGATGCAGTGACAAATTCAGAAAGTTAAAGTTACTGAATACGAAGACTCCGTTCTGCTTCAGAAAGAATGGAAATATTGCATTTACCGCTCCGGAACATATCAAATTTTCAAGGTCGCCTAAAAACTGGCAAATACTAGCCACCAATACAGCAGAAACAACAGATGTTACTTAATTGCCTATGCTATGTAGCAAAAGCTCCACTAAATGAGCTATTTTTAGATTGGTTAGAAAAGAATAGATTTGTAATACAACACTACTCTCGCCAGCTGGTTTGCGTAATGATAAAGAACAAAAGTAGCCGATAATGAAGGTATTTTTGAAACTTGATAAAATAAATGAAATCCAAGGTTATCTAATTTTTGTCAGCAATCAACAAAAAAAATGTAATGAAAACTCGGGATCTAGCCTTACTCAATCATTCCAGGGAAAAAGAGAATCAGCTATTGCGCCAACTGATCCTAAGCAACTTGAATATATCAAATGAATACTATGACTTACTTGTTCATAACTGTAAACTAGAAAAACATTTTAAGCGTTTTCCGAACGGAGTCCTTCACAATCAGAATAAACTAGCAGGCCCACTGCAGCTGAAGCTGCTCCTGAAAAACAACAACGTTTATGCTTGACAGAAAATGGGTTGGATTGATGGAAGGTTAGCTGCTTGAAGGGATGGCTAGATGAATGAAGTGACAGGATGGATGGATGGATAGCTGGATGGATGCATGGATCGCTGTCTAGACTTCTGGTTGGAGGGATGGATGGCTTGAGTGATGGCTGGATCGAAGAATGACTGGCTGGACATATGGATAGCGTGATGGATCACTGTTTGGATGGATGGCTGAATTGATAAGAGCAGGGATGGATACCCTAGCTGGGTGTATAACTGGTTGGTTGAATAGCTGGATGAATGGATGCCTATATGGTGGATAGTGGGGTGGCTGAATGGATGGATGAATGATTTGTTGGATGAAGAGATAGGTAGTTAGATGAATCGATGATGGATGACTTGTTGAATGCATGGATTGTAAAATGAATGCATGGCTTGAGGGATATCTAAATAGATGGATGTCTAGATCGATGATGAATGGCTGGATGGATGACTGGCTGAACGGGTGGATGGACTGACGGATGATTAATGACAAGAAATTAGTGGATTATTGGATAGATAGCAGTATAGTTGGAAGACTGAATTGACAGATGGATCGCTGCTTGATTGGATCGATGGAAGGCAGGATGGATGGTTGGATGGACGGATGGCTAGATAGATGGATGGCAGATTGAATGGATCAATTGACGGCTAGCTAAATAATGACTTGATGAATGACCGGTTGGGTGAATGCATGGGAGTATGGAGATGGGCTAGACAAGTGGAGGGATTGATGGCTGCATGGATGGCCCGATAGATGACCGAGCAGATGCCTCGTTGGAGTAATGGCTGATTTGAGTAATGGATGCCTTGATTGATAGCTGAAATGATGGATGGCTCGTTAGATGGATGATTTGTTGGTAGTTAGATAGACGATTCGCTGGGTAGATGACTAAAAAAGGATGATTGGTTTGATGAATGGTTTGTTAAATGGATCATTGAGTGTGCGGATGGATGTATGGATGACGGGATTGATGGAAGGCTGAATTGATTGATGTCTAGATGAATGGCTAGTTAGACAGATGATAAGATAAATGAAGGTCTAGGTGATTTGTTATCTGACTATATGAATTGGTCGATGAATGCATAGCTGGCTGCTTGGCAGGAGTGATAGCTCGTTGGATGAATGAATATCTTGCCGATGAGTTGCAGGAGAGATGGATAGGACGATGGATGGCAAGTTCGTTAAATGGATGTCTAGTGCCTGATTGGATCGGAGGCGACTGGAACGATCTGAGCAGTAACAATTAGAATTCTGCAAATCCTGAGAGTAAGGTAATCACCCCGTCGTAGAGACGAGAATTTGAACATGAGATCTTTGTTGAAATCCAAGGTAATTTTTTAAAAATTTTTGATATGCCAAAAAATCTCAGGTTTCGACAACAAAAAGAATTTGAGAAAATATACTTAGGTTATATCTGCAGTTGCTGAGAGTATCCTGACATCACCCCCAACAAAAAGTGGCCAATATCAAATTTTTAAAATTTAAATTTTTTGAAACATCCTTTTAAGTTTTAAATAAAGTTTCAATATACATAGAGGCGCGCAGCTGACTCGAATTTTTTTTCCTGATTCGAAATAAACCTCGAATCAGTGAAAAATTGGCTACTTCTGGGGTTCGATCTGCAACCTAGAGATTACGAGTATGACGCACTAACCACAGATGCTATTAAATTTCCTACGCTACATCTCGTGATTATAGCAAAAGTGTGCCACCAAATAAGTGAACACTTTTAACGAACACGTTTATTTGCAGGTTATGGTGGGAAAAAAAACGTACGTACTAATACACTACGCTCTTAAGGGTAGAAAACGTCATAAACTAAAGGGCATTGAGCAGTCGTATTTGGAGGCAAGACATGAAGCACCGAGATGAAGCAACCCTCACAGCACATACTAAGAGGGTTGTGAATTTCAAAAATTGTAAGTTTAAGAATTCAAACCTTGAGCAGTCACATTTTGAGCAGTCACATTTGGAGGCAACTTGAAACCAAAAAGCTCCCAATTAAAGAGTAGGGAAACCAAATTTGATTTGAATGTGCTTTGTTGATAAACTGTTGTGACAATGCGTATCTATTTAGCTATCAAAACTAAAGATGGATAAAATCAAAAAGCTAATGGCGATGAATTCTTTTGTATACACAATTGCATTCGCGAATGTTATAACATTCATCGAATGAAATTGAACAAGCCAACATCAATTGCCAATGCTATGCAGCACAAGTCGCGCCAAATATATTAGACTATCTATTTGCGTGTAAGAATTTGAAATACATTAACCTGAAGACACTCACCCACACTTGCATTTACAAAATTGAACAGCATTTCGCCAAATTTTTGCCAAATCAAAAAAATGCATTTTTAAAAAAATTGCAAGATAAAAAATTGAGTTGGAAAAATTTTGATATGCAATTTTTTTGTTGTAGTGGTTTTTAAACAATTTCTTGGTCAATTGATGGATTTAAAATGCATCAACTACGTCGACTTATTACTAATCGAAAGTAGAATCCAATGCTGTCAAACAGCCGTAAAGGTTCCACCAAAATGACACCAATATTTGCGAATTAGGATGGATAAAAAGAATACTCTTCCAATTACACTACTCTCGCTATAACTCGCTTGTGTAGATAATATGTAATTCTAAGCAAGCTTTTCCAGCTATGAAACTTTGAAAAGTTTCAAGGTACCTCATGAAGCGAACCGGATGGCGAAAAGTTAATTCTCCTTTGCAAATTAATCAAGCAATGAAAGTTGAATTATTTCAAAAAAAAAAATCTTTTGAATTTCAAAGAAATCTTGAAAAAACTCCAGTTGTTTTACAGAGCGTATCATTTTGCAAAAACGTCAAGGTTTTCTCAAGCAAGCTATTCTTGCTATGAAAATTGAATATTCCAAGTTTTTCATAAACTGAATTGTCTTGCGAAACGTTTAAGTTTTTAAACAAGCTAATCGAGTGATGAAGCTTTGAAATATTTCAAGTTATTTCTTAGCGCGAGTCGGTTTGCTAAAAGCTAGTTGTTCGAAGCATGGAGGTCGCTGTTTTCAGTTGATTCGTTTTAGATTAAAATGAAACTGTAATTTTTGAAACTCAAATTTTTGGACAAAAATTTTTGAAACTGTAATTTTTGGCAGGTACTATCTAGCACTGAAGTTGAATCGAGCTCATTCTGTTCAATTAGTTTTGGAATGTTTTCAATCATAATTTTAGAAAATTGCTAACTTCAGAATGTTCAAAACATCTGAAGTGTCAATTTGATTATAACCGAGTCTGGAATGTTCTTGATTCAGAAGATTTTCTTCAGCGTTGAGCGCAATGCTCGCTCTTAACCATTGCGCTTTCTGGCAGCTTAAAAATGGCATTAATATTTCTGTCATTCGTTTAATATATAAGAAGATAAGATGATAAGGGCAGTCGAAATGGCGCAAGAGTAGAAGTGTTGAGCGAATATTCCTTAATTTAACGCAAGCCTCAAAAAAGTTTAATCAAAAATTGATTCTATGTATATAATTTTGCTGTACCTTTACGAACTTGCCTGGATTAATGAACACCTTTCTTTTTGATTTTTCCATTGTTAAATTTAAATTCAAGCTTGTTTACTTGAAACAACGCTTTTTCTGCTGTTACGTGGTTGAATCAATTTGTTCAATCATACGTGAAAACGCTTTGCCTATTTTGACATCTGTTAAATTTAGTTTTAAGTTTACAAATTAAAGGCAGCTAGCTCATTAAAGTATTATCTAAATTTTAAAATGATCAAGAGAAGCTGCCATATCTTTCAAATGAAAATTTGTTCAAATCGTACACATCATAGCCTTTCTTTTCCACTACAAATCATTTAAAGATTTCCTATAAGAAACATATTTTTGAACCACCTTGAATTAGCAAAGCTAGTTCGCACTAAATAAATTAGAAAATCATTGACTCCCAAACTTTACACGTATAATATACATAATTTATTCAGGCAAAATTTAAAAACAAGCACTGATTCCGTAGCTTTTCATACATACTTTGTAAAGTTTTTTATTTATGCTGACAACAAGAACCAACTCTGTCCCTTGGAATAAGTCTCAACTCAGAACCATGTTTCAGAAACACATTCCCAGCAGTCTGTGAAGGATTTATACCAATTCCGTCGTTAGTGATTATTGCGCTGGTGTCTGCTGGAACTTTGAACTGAAACGCATGTTAACAACCTACTGTAAATCAACTAAATCAAAGAAATTTTCAAATATTTTTTGAAAAAAAAGACCTCTTCAGCTGCAAACTTGAGGACTGCAGTAAATGGTGTTGCATCTGGTACACTCAAAACTTTGAAGGGTAGTTTCGGGTCAGAAGTCAATGTAATTTTAAAAGTGACTTTAGTTGATGATCCTGTAGGTCTTGAATCTGCCAAGTCTCCAGCAGAGTCAGATGCCGTAGACATAACCCTGAAAGCAGACAATCGATTTTTCACCTTTGTTAGTAAAAATTGTTTCTTCATAAAGTAAAATTGAAATTCACTAAAACCCTGTCTTGGAAGTAATGCTCTGAAAAGAATAAATAAAAAGATCTGGGCTAAACTTAACAAATCAAATTGCATTAATCTGATTTTACAGCGACGGTTTTTGTGACACATGTCATAGGGTGAAAAATCCGCTAATGCATGGTTTTTAGGTTGCTTTGAAATACGGTAACATTACTGCTTCCAGTAGGGACTGTGGTACTTAGGTTATGAGAAAAGAATGGCCAAAGTATGGCCTTTTTTGAGAAGCAGGTCAGAAACGATCATGGTAACTGAAATTACTACACTTGTCCTTCATTTCAATTCGATACCGAATGACGAGTGCCCCTTCGCGGCAGTATCTGTGCCATTCGACCAGAGTTCGGTCTGTTTTTTTTTCAAACGAAAAGGAGCGTACTGTACGTCGAGATCAACGCTTAAGGATTAATACTTATTAAACTTATTAAACCTATTAAATAGGTCATATGATCGGGTCGTATGATACATATGCATCAGGTCATATGTTTCTACGAGGTAGCCGGGGTTGCCTCATATTTCAATGATCCACATTATTGGTGCAAGTTCTCTATATCACGCCCTTCACCCGAGGAACAGTGACGATCAGGTTCACCCGAAGATCAGTGACGTTGGTATGTGCCAGTCGGTCATATTTGGAAGTTTGACCTTGAGAAAAGCAAGAGCACTTAATTTTGGGGTGAAATTTAATTTTTCAAAAATTCGAGTGGAGCCTGTCATGTACGATTTTCTCGCGATAACTGAAAACCGAAAAAGAGAATTCAGAACGATCGAACAACAATCGCGGGAAAGTTGCCAGATAAAACAGTGGGAAATTGCTATTCGCAATTTCTGTCAGAATAGAACGAGAGTAGAGCTGTCCCATCTGAAACAGAGACAGGCGTATTCCCGAGAACTGGATTGTCATCACTCGATTGGATTATTATTTGAACTGAACTAGAGTGAACCTTCGGTGGAAAGGTGGACAGCTTGAGTGTCCCAATGGTTCACGAGAAACTACATCCTAGAGTTAAAACTTGTCCTTGTCATTGAAACATTAAAACTCATTTAGTTACATTATTTAATTCTCGAGTTAATTACCGACTGAAGTACTTCCCTTTCTTGAGTGTGCTACGATGTGAGTACTTAATTTAAATTTCTAGAGTGTGTTTTATGATTGTTATGTTGAGGTAAGGCGAGTTTTAGGTTGATCCATCTGAAATGGATCAAAGTTCCACTGTCTAATAAAAAGTAACTTAACGGATTGTTCCGACCCGGTTTTTAACGGCGTTCGTGTATTTTGGGTATCTAGAGACCTAAGTATGGGGACGTTATTATTTCTAGAGTGGGGGGATATTTTGGTAGTAGCCTTTAAGCTGTAACGGGTCGTAGTCTCATGTCACAAGCGAACCGAATTGGCTCCGACTGATTTGAGGTAGAAAAACACAAGAGATAGTGTCCCTGACTCTTGAGCCAATGGTTATAGGGCCTATTTTTCTTAAGCCTCATGTGTGACTACAGTAGACGAATGTTACAGTACTTTAATATATCCTCTTAAGAACTGGACTTCATTGTCCCGGTCTTTTCTCCCCAATTTAAGAACTGGACTTTGTTGTCCCGGTCTTATATCCCCTGACTAAGAACTGGACTTTGTTGTCCAGGTCTTAGACTATCTCTATCTCTATTACTACTTCAATCTAGTATTTGTTCTATAAGTATATCACATCATCTCAAGAAAACACCCTTAAAACCTACAAGCGAACCTTAATCAAAATGCGAGAAAACTGCAACAGCTGTAACAGAAAACTCAAAATGGGACCTGAGTTCTCATGTTATACATGTGACAAGGTCCTACATCTATCCCCTGAATGCACTATGTTCACTAACGATGAAGTCAAAGTCCTCATCAAACTGAATGATAACGTCCTCCACATCTGCAATGACTGCAAACCCAAACGTGACGATCTTGTCAAAAACAAAACTACAACAAGTAACAAACTTGACGAACAACTTGATAACCTGCAACTACAAATGAAGGTTCTCACCGAAAAAATGGAGCAATCCAGCACTGTCATCACTCAAGTACAAGGCGATATGAAAACACTTAAAGAAAAACCCAACAATTTCCGAGCAGCCGTGGGAAACGTAAACCCAGGAAGAGTGGTTAATTCGCCAACTGTACCAAAAGCTCAACTTGGTATCCGAATACGAGGTGTTCCCGAAAGCAAAGAAAAAAGTGACATTGAACGAATGCAAGAAGATCTGGGGACAATCGGCAGAATACTTGCATTCCTCCAAATTGACGACCGAAAATTATCCAAGGCAACTCGGATTGGAAAATTCACTCCCGATAAGGGGCCTCGTACCCTGCTGTTCAACACCGAGAGTAACATAAGTAAAAATTTGATCCTAAAATCGACTTCCAAACTAAAATACTTCTCGGAACTTCGGGTCTTCATCAGTCCCGAGTTATCCAAGGCGGATCCTGAAAAGGAAAACAATTGTCTCAAGAAAAGGAGGGAACTGATAGTAAAAAATCACGACCCGAGCAAGATAAAAATCAGAAATCTTAAACTAGAATTGAAAGAAAACGAAAAATGGATTGTTTACGAAGAAAGTAAAACTTCCCAGGAAACCGATAATAATGCAGACCAAGCTGGCGATGTTGCCATTACCGGATGACTAAGATCGATGAAAATGTTGACCTTCAACACCAGAAGTATCCTGGATATAAACAGGAGAATGAAATTGTCAAACGCAATAGCAAACTCAGAATACGATATTATCTGTCTCTGTGAAACCTGGCTCACAAGGACGTAACAACTGCCTCGCTCTTCCTAGAGAACTATCAAGTATATCGCAATGACCGAGAAACATCAGATAACAGAAAAACAAAGCACGGTGGTGTACTCATTGCCATCAAAAATGAAATCTCACGTGACTTACATTCCATTGAGAGTCTCAAGTCTGATTATCTCATCATAGAAATACATTCCAATAAAAGATCAATTATCTTAAGCTGTGTTTATAATGCACCCACTTCTAGCACATACGAATGGTCCACTGACAGTTTCTTAACTTTGATGAATGAAATGGCAAATCTCAAACTAGCCAACAAAAATGACCTCTGTGACTTAATACTCACCGGTGACATCAACTTCTCACAAACATACTGGGAAGCACTCTCCTCATCTGACATATACGAGAGTCAACTACTGGACAAATTAGTTGAACTAAATCTTTCACAACATGCACCAACTCAACTAGACGTGCTGCTTTGCGACAACCCAGAATTAATTTCACAATGTCAAATCGACAGGAATATTCGAGATAAACTAACTAGTCAGTTCTCTGACCACAATCCACTCTACATCACAATTGCCGCCTTTAGCTGCATTAAACTTACAAAAATAACAAATCATCGATATGCTTTCAAACGAGCAGACTGGGACAGCTTAAATTCTTCAATAGAAACTGAACCGTTTATCCCGTGCTGTTACAGTAACGTGAACGAAATTATCCGACAATGGTACGAATGGCTGTGGGAAAAAATCGAAAAGTTTGTACTTAGAATAACTGAGCATCGATCAAGGTTACAACCCTGGATCACGCCAGCCACCTCCCACCTCATCAAAAAACTTCAAACAATGAAAAGAAAACCAAAACAAGGTCTCGAAAGACTATTAAAGATCAAAAAATTTGAAAAAGAAATTCAAAGGTTTTCCGAAGATGATCTAGCGGAATATGAAAAAACCGTCCTAGAAGGAAGAACTTTCAGCAAAATTCAAAAATACCTTAAATGCATACGCAAGACCCCAACAATTCCTTCGACGGTCAAAGACGGAAACACTGAATCATCAAATGAAAGAGAAAAATGTGAATTGTTCAATGAGTATTTCGTCAGCGTGTTCGGCACAAAAGAACATCAAACCGGTATCCTCTTTCCAAAAAGTGAGCTGAATAGATTTATTGTTGACCAAAGTCAAGTTAGCGAAATAATGAGGCAACTTAATGTCAATAAATCAATGGGACACGACAACATTGGCAATCTCATTTTGAAATCATGTCACAAAACTCTAAGCAAATCACTTACCCTTATATTTCAAACCTGCCTTAACAAAGGAATTTTTCCTGAAATATGGAAAATTAGTGAAGTAACCCCTGTTTCCAAGAAAGGAAGCAAAACCGATGTCAGTTGCTATAGACCAATCAGCCTACTCTGCTGCTGCTCAAAATTGCTCGAAAAAATAATATTTGACAAACTCTATACTAAAGTGAAATACAAATTACATGAAAGTCAACATGGATTTCGAAATCGTAGATCCGCCACAATTCAACTTCTTCTATTTCTTGACCGAATATACGAATTGAACGATCAACAGGATGTACAAGAACTTGCAGTTCTATACTTGGATTTTGCCAAGGCATTCGACACTGTACCTCATGATATTCTGCTTACGAAGATCAAAATTTTTGGAATTGGCGGGAAATTGCTGTCACTGATATATTCATACCTCAACAACAGAAAGCAAAGCGTTAAGATTGAAGACTGTAGCTCAACCCTAAAATAAGTTACCAGTGGAGTTCCGCAAGGTTCAATTCTGAGACCGCTGCTGTTCTTACTTTTCATAAACGATCTACCTGAAACCATGAATGACACAGAGAGTTTTGGGTACGCAGATGACTTTAAGGCCATTCTACTAAATCAAACTTCCCTTGACACTGCAACTCTGAAAATAGAGAAATGGCTACATGAAAACAAAATGCAACCCAACATCAAAAAATTAACGCTCCTCGGCATCAAAGGTGATTTAAAAGCTAGTCTCCTGAACAAAAATCTTTCCTCAGTAAACTCACAGCGTGACCTAGGACTGATTGTGTCCAACAAGCTCACATGGAACGAAAATTGCTCTCGTCGGACATCCAAAGTAATTAGTGCTCTCTTCCAGATTAAAGAAGTCTGACTATGAAAAGCAGTATGACCACCAGGCTTAACGCATATACTGGGTATGTAGTACCCATAGTAACATACGCATCCCAAGCATGGACTCGTAGCAGATCGAACATGGAACAACTCGAACGAGTTCAAAAGTTAGCATTAAAATGGATTTTGGGGACAAGCGAAACTTATACTGAAAGACTGAAGGACCTGAACCTTCTTCCTTTGAACCTATACATGGAAATGCACGACATTTTAATACTAATAGCCCTGCTTGAAAATCGTTACGATGTAGAAATAGAACAAAAACCATCTGAATTATGCGAAATCACCCGACAGTCATCAAGAGGCGAATTTCAAATCCCAAAAAGCCGCTTGCAAAGAACGGACGACAATTTTTTCAGACGAGTGAATCATCTATACAACTGTCTTATCCGAGCCTGCCCAACTTTTAGCCTTAGACCAAGCAAAGCGACACTGACCTACATATACCAGAAATACTTCAAAAAAATGTACAGTGAAGTCAACAAATGTACATGGAAACTCTTATGCAGATGTGGAAACTGCAATGTTTACAACAAACTGAGATAAAACATGGACTGTAAAAGGGGTGAAATTCCCTAGAGCTAATGCTCTGAAGCCTATTCTACTACTACTACTACTACTACGAGCCGAAAAAGAGCGGAAGTAATCAAAGAAGTAAATAAGAATTTTAAAATGTTAATTCAAAAGTTTTTTTAATGAGGTAATCAGAAGGTCAAAAGTATCATAGTAAACGAGGTTACAACTAGGAGTCCCTTCATCACGTATTCCAGTCAAAATCCTTATTTAGCACAGGATTAATTTTTTTTACAATATTTACAGTACGATCAAAGATCTGGAAATAGAGACAAACATGTCTCAAAAATCTCTAAAAATTTCTGACCAAACAAATTTAAACAATTGTAATTACATTATAATTACGTAATCATTGATGACATTTTCCTGTTAATTTTTGATAATTAATAGTTTTTTGTTCTCTAATTGTTATAACATTTCGTTTTCGGACAAGTTTCAATTCTGACATGAGTTTTTTTAACTTTAGCCTTGTTCCACTTGGACTACAATTTTATCGTTTCTTCCGGCTCCTGCATTCATCGCGCGTATTGATTTTCGGCCTTTTCTTCCATAAACGCAAAGCCTCTAGAGCGAGTAGCTTATGATTTTTGCCTGTTTGGTCCATCATCTTCGACTTCAGCTCAGCAGTACCGCAAACCTAACGGCATTCCCTCAAATTATGACATCGACCAGAATGCCGTCCAAATTGCATTGCAGAATCGAAATTTTATCTGGAGCAATTTAGTGAGAGATTTGACTGTTTCAGAGAATGAACGATCTTATATGACAAAAAGAACGAATTGTGAGAGGTCGGATTTAAGATTTTAAAAATTAGTTTGTAAAGACTCGTGACAATTTTATTTTCGCGAAAACAGAAAAAGCGCGAAAATCAGAAGAACGATTTTCAATAGTCGGAATAAGAACGACATTTTTCTGAAAGTAAACTAACAGCAGATATAGATTTACTGTCGAAGTAGAAGAGCTTTCTGAATTGTAACAAATGTGCAGCTACAATCGTTACGGAGTAGTTCCCGAAAATTTGGAGGGATTTTGTGAGGATTTTATTACCCTTTCTGGTCAACAATAGGACAGCTCTTTGACCGGATTCAAAAATCCCTAAGTGTCTCAGTAAAGGACTGAATACTGAATTTTAACAATTTTTAGCTTCCGGAAATGTCTTGAATTGAATTAAATAACATCAATCTCGTTTTCAGATAATGAGAAGCTAGGAGATGAGGGAAAGTATTGATCCATCTCCGATGAATATGATGATTTTGTCGTCTGAGCAAAAACATAAGTATTATGACAATAAGAAGTAGCTTTAATTTTAGGAGCGACCTCGTGGTCTGGGGATACTGAGACCCAGCCATGAGCTCACTATTCCTAAATGTAACTAAGTTAGTTTGCGCGATCTGGCCGATAGCCTGAACTAGTACCGAGTTTGTCGACCCGATGTTAATGGACCGCACATTGAACTGACTTTGGTAGAGGCGGTTAAAAGCATGTGAAGCTGTTTAGGCGCTAGCCAGTCGTTTCAGGCCCTAGCTTTATTTTCCGTTGGTATGTACTTTTCGGGCGAATGCTACAAAGATGTCTTTATGGCGCTCCTAGGTGTTATTCTTTTGAAAACATGATCGGCAGACCCGTTAACAAAAAACTCCGCACTGAAACATGCTTTAATTAAGGCACTTAACAGAGGGCTGGAAGGATGGTTCGAAACGCGGAAGCCTTCCGGATTTCCGGATTTAGTGTTTTAACCTAATTCAGACCGAAAATTCACGTGTCGTGAAGCGTGGCGGGATCGGTCGTCCCGCCATTCCCTGAGCGGTATATGACCAAAAACACATTAAGATATGCAAAAAACCAAACAAGAAGTAGTATAGTACCTAAGAAAAACCAAAAACAGAAAAATTAACCAAAAAAAAACAGAAACAGTACAAAATTTAAAATCAGTAGAAATTATACCCCAGATGAGATGTGATCCGACCCTCCCATTTGTTGTTGTTAGATATAATGTTGTTACATGCATTTATATCAAGCAGGATTGTTACGATCAAAAATAGTGTTTTTTTCTGGTGCTTGTACTGTAGAGACCAGAAATGGTAATTTGCTCTCAATCCGGAAGGGTATCGGGACTAGAGCGGAAAACTGATCGGACAAGCAGTGCACAGAACAGCAGGAAGGGTCTTAAGGACAACAACGATGGACTGTTGGGTATCGTTAACAAGTTTTGTATCCCATTTGGTACAGAAAATTTGATATCAATCTGTGGGGGGCTCGACATCAACTGCACTGTAGTGACCCCCCACCGAGTTGCGAATTTCCGAGTTAAGCATTTTAATTCGGATATTGAACGAACCCGGAGGAGTATAATATTATTAGTATTAATTTTCATACTGCTTGTATTAATATTCCTATATCATTCTTCAGTGAAACAGATCGCAAACAGAACGGTTTTTAGGGTCAAATCTTGTGATATTTTGATCCCCCACAAATCGCGATTTTTGAGATAACGATATTTTTTGGCACGAAAAAAGCGCTAAGTTAGTGAGTTACATCGTTACTGCTCTAATACAACTATTGGAACCGGTTAAATTAGTTCTGACGTTGTTGGAACTAATTGGGTGCCGAAATCCGAATTTTAAAGATTTTTGAAAAAACGAAACGCCACAAAATAAAAAAAATTTCGAAGTTTTGGAGATAGGGCGATTAAAAAATTTCTTTGAAACAACTGGATCAAGCCAGCTCATCTTGGTTCGTTGAGAAGTACCTGGGGAGCGCTCTTTTTAAGTTGCGTGTGAATAATCGAGCACTATCCTGGTTGAAGACGTACTCGATGGACCAGAGTTATATTAGTCCTTGGATAGTCAGGTTAGATGGCTACCACATCATAGTTGAAATCTTTATAATAAGATATAACAAAACCTCTATAAAAATGTTTTCAACGGAGTCTCCAGGAAGGAGAAGAATAGAAGACGCTGCCCGAGTACCTTTCTTGGGTACCCTGCCAGAAAAAGAGTGGGAAGTTCACCACAGAGATCATGAGAACAAAACAGGCTGTGGTACGGACAGAGTTGCTTTCATGGAGGAAGTCTGGTCAGTAGTTCAGTACTACGGGACTCAGTCCATGTTGAAAACAGATATCAACAGACCGTTGATGTGAGAAATCACTGACAAATTGGACGAAGGTGAAGGGAGAGTGAGCGAATTGTTAATTGATTCGGCCACTGATGAAAGTAAAGCTAACTCTCCGATAAAAGCGACGCAACAAGAAAGCAACGAAGAAGTTATATACCTGTCCAGAACTCAAAAAAAAAACGATGCGATCAAAAATGGCGATTGACAAAATCAACGACATGAAGATGAAATTGGGCAACAAAGTGACGTTAGGAAAAACTGGGAAAACAAGAGTGGATTCCGAGCTTTCAGCAAAGGCTGTTAACTCAGCTAAACGAAAACGAATAGAAAATGTCATAGATATGGGGCAAGGCGATGACAGATTGGCTGGCACGTCCAGAACAAGGATCGACTTAACGATGGTGTAACCCATCCTCATGGCAGGATTGAGATCATCCAGCTATAAGACCAAGAGAAGTGACCCACTCTTAGAAGAGCTACGTTAGAAATGGAAATACTCAGTCAATGTGGTGGGAAGTTGTTGGAATTAATTGGGTGCCGAAATCCAAACTTTAAAACTTGAATTTTAAAAAAACGAAAAGCTACAAATTAAGATAAATTTTACCGAATTTTTTTAGTTGGGGCAATAAAAATTGTTGTTCGTACAACATACAATAGTGAATCGACAAGTTTTAAAATCCGTTTTTTCTAAGTTTGAACATTTTTTGAGTTATCATAAAAGAAGTTTTGCTTCATAACTTTGGAACTGGACCGATTCAGTTCATCTTGGTACCGTTAGAACAAAAAAAAGTAGGCTTAATTATAAGCTAATTGTTCTTCGAAGAAAGTAGGCATGGAAAGTTTTATAGATTGTTTTTAGCAAACCTAACGGTTTTTGAAGGTAGATCCTTCGTGTTTTCTAAAAAAAAATTGGAAAGCTCTTATAACCCTACCAGAAGCTAGTAACGGTCTGTCTAATAAAGCATTTTTACATTGTTCTCGACGACAAAGAAGGGCTAAGAAACCTAGAAAACGACAGTCAAGTCGGAAATAGGCTTGCTATATAACCCCTAACAGTTAAGGGAAATTGTTAAATAAGCAACTTAGCTATAATCCGGAGGGGTCTCGAGCCAGAACAAACCCTTCTTAGTTAGTTGGTTTTGCATCATAAGTTGTGAGACCCTATCCGAAAGGGTCTACGGTAAAAAAAAATAACAACTCGGAGAGGTCTATATTTTGCCAATCCGGAGGAGGCACAATTCGGAGCGGTCCTGTTTTTGTCAATCCGGAGGGGTCCCACTTCGGAGGGGTCTATATTTTGCCAATCCAGAGGGCTCCCAATTCGGAGGGTTCCTGTTTTTGCCAGGAAGATATAAGATATAAGGAAATAAGCAGACCAAGAAAGACAAGAAACCAGTGACTGCACTGGTAACTTGCCCTTAAATAAAAACTGAAAATAGCATAGTAAAGCCAAAACAATGAAAGCCCGGAGATTTGTGACTGTAGGTCTAACCGAAAACTGAATTGGACACTGATTTATTTGGATTAAAATCCAAATTATTTTTTTTGGAAGAGTGATTGCTTTGAGAGTTTTATTAGGTCTAGCTCGGGCAGTCCGAAGGCAGATAGGTAACATAGAGCTCGGTGGGTGCAATAGTCGCCCACTGTAGAGAAAAACTGCCTTTAAGTTTTGTCTGTTTTTGTGCAGCACTAAACAGGGAAAGTTGTTTCTTTAGAAACCAGTTCATCTAATAAAATGCGACGCACCAATTGCACTACACATACCTTTTTTGAAAGAAAAAATTTTTTAATCCTGAATAATTGTTTTCGATTGAATAGTGACTACACTATCTCCTAAATATTTTGACATCATCAGTCTATGCTAGGTTTTCATCCAATAACCAACAATCAATTCCTGTGCATAAATTTTTTTACTTGCTGTATTGTGATAACTTAATAAGTCCGACATCTCGACTGATTCTACAGTAAAAAAAATAACAACTCGGAGAGGTCTATAATTTGCCAATCCGGAGGGGCCACAATTCGGAGGGGTACTGTTTTTGTCAATCCGGAGGGTCCCACTTCGGAGGGGTCTATACGTTGCCAATCCGGAGGGCTCCCAATTCGGAGGGGTCCTGTTTTTGCCAGGAAGATATAAGATATAAGGAAATAAGCAGACCAAGAAAGACAGGATATAAGATATAAGGAAATAAGCAGACCAATCAAGTGGGACATTCTCGTAATGAGATGTCGGACAATGAGAACTGTCCGACATCTCGACTGAGAATCCAGCAGCAGCAGGTTCACCTACTGATAAAACCATAATGCGTGGGGTGACAGAGAAAGCGGCAACGTCATCCTCGTTTTCGGAAAAAGTCAAGAACATCTTGAAAAACTTCTTTCCATTTACTATGGGAGTGGCAACAGGTGATGAAGTAGACAACCAAGAAAAGGAAAAATAAAAGATAGAAATCGATGACTTTAAGTCTCAAGTGAGCCTGAACAGTTCAACCCATAAAAACGAGGCATCTAAAAACATGGAGAATGGCTATTCGGATCGGTTTAGTGCTGTCAGAACCATAAACAAGACTTTTGATGGTAAACAACAGTCAAGAGAGTTCATGACAATGATCAACTCGGATGTGCAATTCGAACCGACTAGGGTCATCGGGTCAGGGGCAACACCAGTGGAACTAGAGTGTCGGATAATGAAGAGACATCGAGACAGAGAGGTAAAACTCGAGTTTCGACCAGCACTAAATTGCCTGGAGCCCATAGGGTGACGCCACCACTAGTGACTCCATTGGTGGACAACGGGGTATCAATGGAAGAGGCCTTGACTATGGCATGGGTGAGCAGAGTGAACAGATTTCAATAATAATGAGTGAACTAGAAAGAACAGTTCATGTTGAGAGAGAAAGCCAGCGGGAAGAAATTAACCGCAACAGACAGGAAGTCAGTAAGAGCGAAAAACGTTTAAAAGAAAGGACGGATGAGCGCTTGACCAGGAACTTGTCGCGAATGACGAGGGAGGCTGAGGAAAGAGAGAAACGATTGAGAGATGACCTTGAACATCTACGAAGTCAGCAAGAGCAGACTCTTGGGACTCTCGATACAAGGATAGACACAATGATGAAAAGACGCACTCAGGCAAGCGTGGACAGGCTGGATGGTCTCCTGGGAAACAGGAGCGGATCTAGGAAAAAAGAACACACTCGAGGGAGGCTAGCAGAGAGCCGAATGTGAACTTCAACGAGTATCGAAACAGAGGAAAGACCTATGGTTCCACAAGAGGAAGGAATAACTCATCCAGCAATGCCTCCGGGAATAATAGGCTGAGGGGTCCAACGGATATCAGAGGAGGTTCTATTGGCAGCAGACCGATCCCGAACGAACGATCTATGCGAGACGCAAATTCCACCAGGAGTAGTGATTCCACAAACTGGAATCACTCGAATCAAGGAAGATCTCGGCCCAACGATTCGGACAGAAGGAAAATTCCAGAGCCTCAAACAACAGATATTGACAATCAAATGGGACATTCTCGTAATGCAACGTCAATGGCTACGGCGTTTGAACCCCTGAACAGGTCCTTGGAACTTTTCCTCACGAGGATGTCCAGGACCAGTGAGCGCAGCGAGAAGTCTAGAAGGGAACTTAAGAAACCAAGACGTTATAAGGATGAATCTGACAGCTGTATAGATACTTAGATAGAAGTTAATAAGCTGCACTTCGGGTAGAAGACTTGACAGAGGGACAAAAATGCCGTGCGCTCACCAGCAACTTGGAAGGGACATTCTGTATTGAATGATGGCCCAAAAGCAATCCCAGCTGGACGCAGCCGAGTAAATCTTCGAAGACCTGTTGAATAGCTTTGGCTAAGGAGTGCAAGGACACCAAGCGATGATGCGCTTCGGGAAACAAAGGCAACGTGAAGATGAAACCATAGACTAGTTTTTAGATGAATTAGAAAAGCTTAGGAGCCGTAGTCAACCAGAGAATTCAAAAAGCAGAATGAACTTGGCAGTGGACTCAAATCGCATAAATGGCCTGAATAACGATGAACTTAGGACAATGTTAGCAATGCACTATACACTTATTTCAACCAATGCACCTTTTCCGGAGGAACTGCGACTGAAATCCGAGGAATATCTGTTGCTGAAGCCTCCTATGAGAACAGGTTACTTTAAAACAAGTATGGCATTTTTAAAAAAGGACCTGCAAACCAGGGTAACAACTGGTGCAAACCTAGGGACGACATGGACAAGAGACGCTCTTGTGCAAACTGCAGTTCGACGGACCATCATGTATCAGCATGCCCAAACAACAAGCAGGGCATGAAGGCAATCAGTTTTAGCCTCGAAGATGACGATGCAGAAGCACGGAGGAAAGAAAAACCGCAAGAGCTGGCTTCAAAGTAAATGCAAGCCGTGCTAGAAAAAACGAGTGAACCAGAGCCTGAAACCGCAGCAAACGACTTTATGATCAAATATAAAGCAGCTGCAAGAGATGCCCTGAATAGAGTCCAACATGAAGTGTCAACGAGTGAGATAGAACAAAAAGTCAAACTCGAAGTCGAAAACGAGAAAATACAAGAGTAGCTCAACGCTTCTGAAGAATCTGAGGTAGAAAAAACGAAGGCACCGAGCAGTTTGAGCCTGAAGCTGAACGCAATCTCCGGACAGATATTCGGGATGGTGCCACAAGGAAGCAAGATTCAGCCAATAATCTCAGTGGCGGGAATCCAGGTAATCAGAAATCTAAGTGAACCTTTGGAGTTTACCCTGATGCATCTGGATATTTTTGCGGATTATTTGAGACAAGCAGAGCCACGCACTGAATCGAGAGCTGTGCGAGCTTTGCTAACAAGGGGTGGCACTCGAATAAGGAAATTTCACGGGCGTCACGTAAGTCTACAGACCATACCAAGTGATGTTAAACGTGGATGGGGCTAGTGTTTATACCAACACCTACGTCACAACAGACAATGACCAAAAAGGACAAATATATTTGGGTCAGGATGAAATGAAAATCCGTAGAATTGGTCATGAGCCATGATGGAACAAAATTCGGTATACATTGGATACGAAACGGATGTGACTGCACATCTGCTAGAAGCCGATGGAAACAAGATTGGAGATACAGGACTTCTAGACATAGGAGCAGGTATCAGTGTAATGCAGATAACGACATGGGAAGAATGGTCCTCACCAGGGAGGACCTGATGCCGACGAACTTAATAATGCCAGCCGCTAACCACAGAGCGATCCACGAGGCTGTGAGAACTCCGATAACAGTCCTCCACATGTGAGGACGCAACCTCTGGAAAAGTTTCCTGGTAGTGGAGAACCTGGATGATTCGGATCAGTTCATTTTGGCGGGCAACTTTGCCAGGAATTTCGACGTGATGATCGACCTTTATAATGGACTGATAAGGAATAGGAACACAGACAAAAAGTATGTTCAGCTACCAGTAAGTTTACAGCCCAGGCAGGCAGTAGTAGCGATTTTCTGGATGAGAAACTTAAACTCATTGAGTGATAGTGAGCAGGCTTGCTTGATACCCGAGCCAAAAAGTCAAAGTTCAGTGGTTTTAGGCCGGATCTTTTCCGTCACTCGAAATGGGCTGTGTGTGAGTGTATTGTTGTATACACTGGACACAACGGTTTCAATCCAGCGTGGACGGAAACTTCGCTACGCTTTACCAATGAGGCCGGACTATAAATATACGCCAAACCTAAGCATGCGCCGAGTAGAAGATTGTCCAACTTATGCAAATAAAGATCTAGTTTTTAAAAAATTAATGAATCGAAATCTTTAAGCGAACAATTTTCAATGAGATCCGAAACGGATGACGGCTTGTCGAGCTGCTCGAATTTTCCAGAAAAGCCCTAGTTATTTGATTTAGAGTCTGAAAAACCAGTTTTGCCAGAGATAGATCGATTAAGAGGTAAGATAGGTGAAGGAGAGTTTGAGTTGCTAAGGGCAGTTTTAAATCGGAACGCAGAATTTTTTTCAAAACATATAGAGGATATTGGTTGTTGTAATTTCTTCGAGCATGAAATTGAGCCAGAAGAAGGCGCCGTTCCTCACAGGGAGGGCGCAAGGCACCTGACACCTCATAAATGCTGCTCGAAAACGATACGATAGAACCCTCAAAGTCACCTTGAGCTTGTCGAGTTGTCATGGCTAAAAAGAAAGGGGGATAGCTAAGGTTCTGTAGCAACTTTTGCTACTTGAACTCGTTGACCTTAAAGGACGCCTACCCAATATGACGTATAGACTAGAGCCTCTCGAAACTTGGTGATATCAAGTTTTTCACTACACTGGACCTAAGTTCTGCCTTCTGGCAGGTTCTTCTGCGAAAGAAGGACAGAAAAAAAGACTGGATTTGCATGTAAATTGGGCTTGTACCAGTGGAAGACAATGCCTTTCGGCTTGTGCAATGCCACGGGAACCTTTCGAAGACTGATGGCTCAGGCTTCCACCAGCATAACGAACAAGTACGGGAATCTCGTGATGTGCTACGTGGATGACGTAGTGATAGCGACACCCACTTTGACAGATCACATTGACACACTCAATAAGGTCTTAGACTGCATGAAGACAGCTGGCTTGAAATGCAAACCGTCGAAAAGTGAGATCCTTAGAGACTCAACGAAGTACCTGAGAAGAATGGTAGACAGTCATGGCGTGAAGCCGGATCCGGATGCGGTGAAGGCCGTGTTCAAATGGAAGGCCCCAGGATAGACACGCAGCTTATGAGCTTCCTAACATTACCGAGATTTCAAAAAAAGATACGCAACTGATGCGCAACAAAGGGAAGAAGTTCGAATGGAATGAAAGAGCCCAGGAAGCTTTCGAGAAGATAAAGCGGACACTTTGCGAAGCGCCAGTGCTAGGCATGCCCACAAAGAAAGGCATGTACGTTCTCGACACTGATGCTTCAGTGATAGCCATTTCAGGAACACTGCATCAGGAGCAAGAATGGAATGGGACAACAGTTCTTCGTCCCATTGAATATGGCAGTAAGATGTTGAGCAATACTGAAATGAAATACGGTGCACCAAAAGCAGAAATTTTTTTATTTCGGTAATCACGTTCTTGGAGAAGTACCGCGCATACTTGAAGAGCGCTCCTTTTAAGTTGCGTGTGGATAACACAGTCCTATCCTGGTTGAAGAAGTACTCAATGGACCAGAGTTATATTGGTCCTTGGATAGTCAGGTTGGATGGCTACCACATGATATTTTAAACCTTTATAAAGAGACACGCCAAAACTTTTATCAAGCGACTTTTAACGGAGTGTCCGCGTAGGAGAAGAATTGAAGGCGCAGCCAGAGTACCTTTATTAGGTATCTTGCCACAAAAGAGTAGTAAAATCACCACAGAGATCATGAGAACAGTCAGGCTGTAGTATGGTCAGAGTTGCTTTTATGGAGGAAGTCTGGACAGTAGTGCAGTGCTAAGGGACCCAGTCCAGGTTGAAAACAGATCGCAACAGACCTCTGATGCGGGAAATTCTTGACAAATTGGGCGAATGTGAAGGAAGAATGAGCGATTCGTTATTTGATTTGGCCACCGATGAAAGTGAAGCAGACTCCCCAATCAAGGCGCCGCAACAAGAAAGCAACGAGGAAGTTGTATACCTGCTCGGAACTCGAAAATGAACGATGCGATTAGTGACGTTAAGAAAAACTGGGAGGACAAAAGTTGATTCCGAACTTTCAGCAAAGGCTATTAACTCAACTGAACGAAAGCGATTCGAAATTGTCATGGATATCAGGCAAGGCGATGGCAGATTGCCTGGCACGTCCAGAACAATGCCCAATGTAACGATAGTACCACCCATCCTCGTGGCGGGATTGAGATCATCCAGCTATAAGACCGAGAGAAGTGACCGCAATCTTACTGGAGCTACCTTAGAAATGGAAATACTCAGTCAATGTGGTGAAAGTACCCTTCTCATATTTGTTTTGTGCTGACGATGGAAGAGTCGAAACAAGAGAAAGTGCCCTTGATGACGAGTGTATGAGACCTTATGATCTGTGAACGAGCGGCAGTAGCGTGTGCGAAACGGAGAGACGCTCTCTGTTTCGTCCGGTTCAAGTTGGAACAAGCTTCGGTACTAGCGGTGAAAACTTGTGCAAAATTTCTGAGAGAAGGCAGTGATCTAGTGAATACCTTGCTCCTACAAGCGCTGTTGGACATTCATCAAAGCAAGCCAATGCGGGTAATTATAAAAAAACATGTAGAACTAGAACACCTTAAAAAGATCGATGAAAAACGGATTCTCAAAAAGGAGCTTAAGCTCACCAAAAAAACGATGGGGACACTCCCGATGTCCAGTGAATACTGTGTACCGATCAGAAAGAAGTCATACCACTATATGTCGGGAATTGTTGGAATGGCTTATAATCCTTTCATCGATGATGACATTGGTGATTGTTACTTCGATTACGAACAAGCTGTGATGCTGAGATTCTGGTCGTCAAGAATATAAACAATAAGAAGCATTGCCAGTCAGCAAGTCAAATTGGGGCTGTGTATTGGAAGAAAAGGCGAATGCACCTTCCATACCAAAATCTGAGATGAGTTACTGAGAACGAGCCTGATGGTGGTGTGGGAGTTAAAGAAACCATCATGGTGCCAGAGTCCAATTGCTGATTAAATTTTACGAGCGACAGTGGATGTGCAAAGAAAATTAAATAGAAATTGCAATTTTCGCGATCCTCAACATCATTCACAATTTAATGGCAGTAAGATGTTGAGCAATACTGAATTGAAATATGATGAACCAAAAGCAGAAATGTTTTCGGTAATCACGTTCTTTGAGAAGTACCGCGCATACTTTAAGAGCGCTCCTTTTAAATTGCGTGTGGATAACCGAGTCCTATCCTGGTTGAAGAAGTACTCGATGGACCAGAGTAATATTGGTCCTTGGATAGTCAGGTTGGATGGATGGCTACCACATGATATTTTAAACCTTTATAAAGAGACCCGCCAAAACTTTCATCAACAGACTTTTAACGGAGTGTCCGCGTAGGAGAAGAATTGAAGGCGCAGCCCGAGTACCTTTCTTAGGTATCCTGCCAGAAAAAGAGTATTAAGTTCACCACAGAGATCATGAGAACAGATTAGGCTGTAGTATGGACAGAGTTGCTACTATTGAGGAAGTCTGGACAGTAGTGCAGTGCTAAGGGATCCAGTCCAGGTTGAAAACAGATCGCAACAGACCTCTGATGCGGGAAATTCTTGACAAATTGGACGAATATGAAGAGAGAATGAGCGATTCGTTATTTGATTCGGCCACTGTTGAAAGTGAAGCAGACTCTCCAATCAAGGTGACGCAACAAGAAAGCAACGAGGAAGTTGTATATCTGCTCGGAACTCGAAAAGGAACGGTGCAATTAGTGACGTTAAGAAAAACTGGGAGGAAAAAAGTGGATTCCGAAGTTTCAGCAAAGGCTGTTAACTCAACTGAACAAAAGCGAATCGAAATTGTCATGGATATGGGGCAAGACGATGATAGATTGCCTGGCACGTCCAGAACAATGACCAATGTAAAGATAGTACCACCCATCCTCGTGGCGGGATTGAGATCAGCCAGCTATAAGACCAAAAGGAGTGACCGCACTCTTACTGGAGCTACCTTAGAAATGGAAATACTCAGTCAATGTGGTGAAAGTGCCCTTCGGGATTTCAGACCATCATGCATGAATAAAGGAAAGGGTGGCGTCATAGGACAGCTGACCCCATTGGAATACAACCGATTGACAGTATCGGACACCTACCGATTGAGGAACCCGCCGGTGGATACATGGAAATGATGGAGTACAGGAATTCAGCTAGAGGACACCTGATCGCTCTAGAAAATAAATGTGCCATGGAATGTTAACTGGAAGAAAAGATACAGGGCACGACGATGAAGCAACAGGCTACTCCGAAGATACATGCTCTAATAGCGATACCGTACGTCAGAACTGAGCTGCAACCCAGATTTGTTTTGTGCTGACAATGGAAGAATCGAAACCAGAGAAAGTGCCCTTGATGACGAGTGTATCAGATCTTATGATCTGTGAAGGAGCGGCAGTAGCGTGTGCGAAACGGAGAGACGCTCTCTGTTTCGTCCAGCTCAAGTTGGAACAAACTTCGGTACCAGCGCTGAATACTTGTGGAAAAATTCTGAGAGAAGGCAGTGATCTAGCGAATACCTTGCTCTTACAAGCGCTGTTGGACATTCATCAAAGCAAGCCAATGCGGGCAATTATAAAAGCAGTGCCAGTCAACAAGTCAAATTGGGACTTGTATTGGAAAAAAAAGGCAAATGCACCTTCCATACCAAAATCTGAGATGAGTTACTGGGAACGAGCCTGATGGTGATTTGGGAGTTAAAGAAACCATCATGGTACTAGAGTCCAAATGCTGATTCAATTTTACGAGCGACGGAGGATGTGCAAAGAGAATTAAATAAAGATTGCAATTTTCGCGACCTCAACATCATCTACAATTTGATGACTGGCAACAGCCTCTAAGAGCAACCGAGAGAACGATGTGGAGTTGCCTGGCTGGGGACCAGAAGACTGGGTGAAACATGGTAGCTGTCTGGCGATAATCTGTGGACTAGAATGTCATATGTGCGGAGTTGCACAGACGATGGCGCCGATGTGCAAAAGCCGATACCCAGTACACTGCGTAGCAGTGTATGTAAAGATTAGTAGGACGATCGTAGATCAAGCCTCCACCCTGCCAAAATGTGTAAGATTCGCAAGAATGTCGGAGAAACCTTACGAGTTTTTCTGTAAGATGTTTGCCTCAGTTCCAGGAAAAACCAAGAATGAGTTAGAACCGATATTAGGAATGAAGCTCATGGGATATGCTAGTGGGAACTTCAGTGATTTTGGAACACACAAGCAGAGAGGATCATCATAGACGGGTTACGATGCAGTAGACGAGAATGATTAAGTCCACCGTGTGAGGATGGAAGTGGAACTGCTACTGGAAGCGTCGGGGAAACGAGATTGGAGAAGCATCATGTTGACACATGATGAGTTAACATGCCATTTTTTGCTATAAACAAGGTGGTATTCTGGGCGAAGTAATCTGGTTGTGATCTGGGATCTGAAGGGCCGCTCTCCATGGGTTTACCAGACTCGTCACAGCCCATAACAAGAGTTATAGTCGGAGTTATGATGGCGATTCGATGGCTGGAAGCTCATGTTAAGGAGAACAATCGACAAGAAGAACCGACCAAAAAAAACAGTTAGAGGAACTTGATAGTCTAAAAGATTTAGATTTTTTTGAGACAATGTGCAAAATCTTAAATTTTCCGATGGAAGTGAAGAAAATATGGGCCAAAAGACGACTGATGCCAGGGTTCAGAGCCAACATGACTGCATGATTGTACAAGTATGCGAAGCGCCAGTGCTAAGCATGCCCACAGAGAAAAGCATGTACGTTCTCGACACTGATGCTTCAGTGATAGCCATTTCAGGAATACTGAATCAGAAGCAAGAATGGAATGGGACAACAGTTCTCCGTCCCATTGATTATGGCAGTAAAGTGATGAGCAATACTGAAATGAAATACGGTGCACCAAAAGCAGAAATTTTTTCGGTAATCACGTTCTTGGAGAAGTACCGCGCATACTTCGAGAGCGCTCCTTTTAAGTTGCTAAAACTTTTATCAAGAGACTTTTAACGGAGTGTCCGCGTAGGAGAAGAATTGAAGGCGCAGCTCGAGTACTTTTCTTGGGTATCCTGCCAGAAAAAGAGTAATAAGTTCACCACAGAGATCATGAGAACATATCAGGCTGTGTTTATGGACAGAGTTGCCTTCATTGAGGAAGTCTGGACAGTAGTGCAGTGCTAAGGGACCCAGTCCAGGTTGAAAACAGATCTCAACAGACCTCTGATGCGGGAAATTTTTGACAAGTTGGACGAAAGTGAAGGGAGAATGAGCGATTCGTTAATTGATTCGGCCACTGATGAAAAGGAAGCAGACTCTCCAATCAAGGCGTTGCAACAAGAAAGCAACGAGGAAGTTGTATACCTACTCGGAACTCGAAATTAGTGACGTTAAGAAAAACTGAGAGGACAAAAGTGGATTCCGAACTTTCAGCAAAGGCTATTAACTCAACTGAACAAAAGCGAATCGAAATTGTCATGGATATGGGGCAACGCGATGACAGATTGCCTGCACGTCCAGAACAATGACCAATGTAACAACGGTGCCACCCATCCTCGTTGAGCGATTGAGATCAGCCAGCTATAAGACCAAAAGGAGTGACCGCACTCTTACTGGAGCTACCTTAGAAATGAAAATACTCAGTCAATGTGGTGAAAGTACCCTTCGGGACTTCAGACAATCATGCATGAATAAAGGAAAGGGTGGCGTCATAGGACAGCTGACCCTAGTGGAATAAAACCGATTGACAGTATCGGCCACCTACCGATTGACGAACCCGCCGGTGGATTCATTGAAATGATGGAGTACAGGAATTCAGCTAGAGGACACCTGATCGCTCTAGAAAACAAAGGTGCCATGGAATGTTAGTTGGAAGACAAGATACAGGGCACGACGATGAAGCAACAGGCGTATGGAAGGAACGTTGGTCTCCTCAGAAATGCACGCGGAAACGGTGGATTAAACTTTGAATTTGCCGTGGAGAGCAGTAGTACTACGTCACTTTGAGGAAAAAATGCGATTTACTCCGAAGATACATGCTCTAATAGCAATACCGTACGTCAGAACTGAGCTGCAACCCAGATTTGTTTTGTGCTGACGATGGAAGAATCGAAACAAGAGAAAGTGCCCTTGATGACGAGTGTATGACACCTTATGATCTGTGAACGAGCGGCAGTAGCGTGTGCGAAACGGAGAGACGCTCTCTGTTTCGTCCAGTTCAAGCTGGAACAAGCTTCGGTACTAGCGGTGAAAACTTGTGCAAAAATTCTGAGAGAAGGCAGTGATCTAGCGAATACCTTGCTCTTGCAAGCGCTGTTGGACATTCATCAAAGCAAGCCAATGCGGGTAATTATGAAAAAACATGTAGAACTAGAACACCTGAAAAAGATCGATGAAAAAAGGATTCTCAAAAAGGACCTTATGCTCACCTAAATGAAGTCGAAGTGCCGAAGTCCAGTGAATACTGTGTACCGATCAGAAAGAAGTCATACCACTATATGTCGGGAATTGTTGGAATGGCTTATAATCCTTTCATCGATGATGACATTGGTGATTGTTACTTCGATTACGAACAAGCTGTGATGCTGAGATTCTGGTCGTCAAGAATATAAATAATAAGAAGCATTGCCAGTCAGCAAGTCAAATTGGGGCTGTGTATTGGAAGAAAAGGCGAATGCACCTTCCATACCAAAATCTGAGATGAGTTACTGGGAACGAGCCTGATGGTGATTTGGGAGTTAAAGAAACCATCATGGTACTAGAGTCCAAATGCTGATTCAATTTTACGAGCGACGGAGGATGTGCAAAGAGAATTAAATAAAGATTGCAATTTTCGCGACCTCAACATCATCTACAATTTGATGACTGGCAACAGCCTCTAAGAGCAACCGAGAGAACGATGTGGAGTTGCCTGGCTGGGGACCAGAAGACTGGGTGAAACATGGTAGCTGTCTGGCGATAGTCTGTGGACTAGAATGTCATATGTGCGGAGTTGCACAGACGATGGCGCCGATGTGCAAAAGCCGATACCCAGTACACTGCGTAGCAGTGTATGTAAAGATTAGTAGGACGATCGTAGATCAAGCCTCCACCCTGCCAAAATGTGTAAGATTCGCAAGAATGTCGGAGAAACCTTACGAGTTTTTCTGTAAGATGTTTGCCTCAGTTCCAGGAAAAACCAAGAATGAGTTAGAACCGATATTAGGAATGAAGCTCATGGGATATGCTAGTGGGAACTTCAGTGATTTTGGAACACACAAGCAGAGAGGATCATCATAGACGGGTTACGATGCAGTAGACGAGAATGATTAAGTCCACCGTGTGAGGATGGAAGTGGAACTGCTACTGGAAGCGTCGGGGAAACGAGATTGGAGAAGCATCATGTTGACACATGATGAGTTAACATGCCATTGTTTGCTATAAACAAGGTGGTATTCTGGGCGAAGTAATCTGGTTGTGATCTGGGATCTGGAGGGCCGCTCTCCATGGGTTTACCAGACTCGTCACAGCCCATAACAAGAGTTATAGTCGGAGTAATGATGGCGATTCGATGGCTGGAAGCTCATGTTAAGGAGAACAATCGACAAGAAGAACCGACCAAAAAAAACAGTTAGAGGAACTTGATAGTCTAAAAGATTTAGATTTTTTTGAGACAATGTGCAAAATCTTAAATTTTCCGATGGAAGTGAAAAAAATATGGGCCAAAAGACGACTGATGCCAGGGTTCAGAGCCAACATGACTGCATGATTGTACAAGTATGCGAAGCGCCAGTGCTAAGCATGCCCACAGAGAAAAGCATGTACGTTCTCGACACTGATGCTTCAGTGATAGCCATTTCAGGAATACTGAATCAGAAGCAAGAATGGAATGGGACAACAGTTCTCCGTCCCATTGATTATGGCAGTAAAGTGATGAGCAATACTGAAATGAAATACGGTGCACCAAAAGCAGAAATTTTTTCGGTAATCACGTTCTTGGAGAAGTACCGCGCATACTTCGAGAGCGCTCCTTTTAAGTTGCTAAAACTTTTATCAAGAGACTTTTAACGGAGTGTCCGCGTAGGAGAAGAATTGAAGGCGCAGCTCGAGTACTTTTCTTGGGTATCCTGCCAGAAAAAGAGTAGTAAGTTCACCACAGAGATCATGAGAACATATCAGGCTGTGTTTATGGACAGAGTTGCCTTCATTGAGGAAGTCTGGACAGTAGTGCAGTGCTAAGGGACCCAGTCCAGGTTGAAAACAGATCTCAACAGACCTCTGATGCGGGAAATTTTTGACAAGTTGGACGAAAGTGAAGGGAGAATGAGCGATTCGTTAATTGATTCGGCCACTGATGAAAAGGAAGCAGACTCTCCAATCAAGGCGTTGCAACAAGAAAGCAACGAGGAAGTTGTATACCTACTCGGAACTCGAAATTAGTGACGTTAAGAAAAACTGAGAGGACAAAAGTGGATTCCGAACTTTCAGCAAAGGCTATTAACTAAACTGAACAAAAGCGAATCGAAATTGTCATGGATATGGGGCAACGCGATGACAGATTGCCTGCACGTCCAGAACAATGACCAATGTAACAACGGTGCCACCCATCCTCGTTGAGGGATTGAGATCAGCCAGCTATAAGACCAAAAGGAGTGACCGCACTCTTACTGGAGCTACCTTAGAAATGAAAATACTCAGTCAATGTGGTGAAAGTACCCTTCGGGACTTCAGACAATCATGCATGAATAAAGGAAAGGGTGGCGTCATAGGACAGCTGACCCTAGTGGAATAAAACCGATTGACAGTATCGGCCACCTACCGATTGACGAACCCGCCGGTGGATTCATTGAAATGATGGAGTACAGGAATTCAGCTAGAGGACACCTGATCGCTCTAGAAAACAAAGGTGCCATGGAATGTTAGTTGGAAGACAAGATACAGGGCACGACGATGAAGCAACAGGCGTATGGAAGGAACGTTGGTCTCCTCAGAAATGCACGCGGAAACGGTGGATTAAACTTTGAATTTGCCGTGGAGAGCAGTAGTACTACGTCACTTTGAGGAAAAAATGCGATTTACTCCGAAGATACATGCTCTAATAGCAATACCGTACGTCAGAACTGAGCTGCAACCCAGATTTGTTTTGTGCTGACGATGGAAGAATCGAAACAAGAGAAAGTGCCCTTGATGACGAGTGTATGACACCTTATGATCTGTGAACGAGCGGCAGTAGCGTGTGCGAAACGGAGAGACGCTCTCTGTTTCGTCCAGTTCAAGCTGGAACAAGCTTCGGTACTAGCGGTGAAAACTTGTGCAAAAATTCTGAGAGAAGGCAGTGATCTAGCGAATACCTTGCTCTTGCAAGCGCTGTTGGACATTCATCAAAGCAAGCCAATGCGGGTAATTATGAAAAAAACATGTAGAACTAGAACACCTGAAAAAGATCGATGAAAAAAGGATTCTCAAAAAGGACCTTATGCTCACCTAAAAAAACGATGGGGACACTGCCGAAGTCCAGTGAATACTGTGTACCGATCAGAAAGAAGTCATACCACTATATGTCGGGAATTGTTGGAATGGCTTATAATCCTTTCATCGATGATGACATTGGTGATTGTTACTTCGATTACGAACAAGCTGTGATGCTGAGATTCTGGTCGTCAAGAATATAAATAATAAGAAGCATTGCCAGTCAGCAAGTCAAATTGGGGCTGTGTATTGGAAGAAAAGGCGAATGCACCTTCCATGCCAAAATCTGAGATGAGTTATTGGGAACGAGCCTGATGGTGATTTGGGAGTTAAAGAAACCATCATGGTACTAGAGTCCAAATGCCGATTCAATTTTACGAGCGACGGAGGATGTGCAAAGAGAATTAAATAAAGATTGCAATTTTCGCGACCTCAACATCATCTACAATTTGATGACTGGCAACAGCCTCTAAGAGCAACCGAGAGAACGATGTGGAGTTGCCTGGCTGGGACCAGAAGACTGGGTGAAACATGGTAGCTGTCTGGCGATAGTCTGTGGACTAGAATGTCATATATGCGGAGTTGCACAGACGATGGCGCCGATGTGCAAAAGCCGATACCCAGTACACTGCGTAGCAGTGTATGTAAAGATTAGTAGGACGATCGTAGATCAAGCCTCCACCCTGCCAAAATGTGTAAGATTCGCAAGAATGTCGGAGAAACCTTACGAGTTTCTCTGTAAGATGTTTGCCTCAGTTCCAGGAAAAACCAAGAATGAGTTAGAACCGATATTAGGAATGAAGCTCATGGGATATGCTAGTGGGAACTTCAGTGATTTTGGAACACACAAGCAGAGAGGATCATCATAGACGGGTTACGATGCAGTAGACGAGAATGATTAAGTCCACCGTGTGAGGATGGAAGTGGAACTGCTACTGGAAGCGTCGGGGAAACGAGATTGGAGAAGCATCATGTTGACACATGATGAGTTAACATGCCATTGTTTGCTATAAACAAGGTGGTATTCTGGGCGAAGTAATCTGGTTGTGATCTGGGATCTGGAGGGCCGCTCTCCATGGGTTTACCAGACTCGTCACAGCCCATAACAAGAGTTATAGTCGGAGTTATGATGGCGATTCGATGGCTGGAAGCTCATGTTAAGGAGAACAATCGACAAGAAGAACCGACCAAAAAAAACAGTTAGAGGAACTTGATAGTCTAAAAGATTTAGATTTTTTTGAGACAATGTGCAAAATCTTAAATTTTCCGATGGAAGTGAAGAAAATATGGGCCAAAAGACGACTGATGCCAGGGTTCAGAGCCAACATGACTGCATGATTGTACAAGTATGCGAAGCGCCAGTGCTAAGCATGCCCACAGAGAAAAGCATGTACGTTCTCGACACTGATGCTTCAGTGATAGCCGTTTCAGGAATACTGAATCAGAAGCAAGAATGGAATGGGACAACAGTTCTCCGTCCCATTGATTATGGCAGTAAAGTGAGGAGCAAAACTGAAATGAAATACGGTGCACCAAAAGCAGAAAATTTTTCGGTAATCACGTTCTTGGAGAAGTACCGCGCATACTTCGAGAGCGCTCCTTTTAAGTTGCTAAAACTTTTATCAAGAGACTTTTAACGGAGTGTCCGCGTAGGAGAAGAATTGAAGGCGCAGCTCGAGTACTTTTCTTGGGTATCCTGCCAGAAAAAGAGTAGTAAGTTCACCACAGAGATCATGAGAACAGATCAGGCTGTGTTTATGGACAGAGTTGCCTTCATTGAGGAAGTCTGGACAGTAGTGCAGTGCTAAGGGACCCAGTCCAGGTTGAAAACAGATCTCAACAGACCTCTGATGCGGGAAATTCTTGACCAGTTGGACGAATGTGAAGGGAGAATTTGCTATTCGTTAATTGATTCGGCCACTGATGAAAGTGAAGCAGACTCTCCAATCAAGGCGTTGCAACAAGAAAGCAACGAGGAAGTTGTATACCTGCTTGGAACTTAAAAAGGAACGATGCTATTAGTGACGTTAAGAAAAACTGGGAGGACAAAAGTGGAATCCGAACTTTCAGCAAAAGTTGGCAAAAAAGTTAGCAAAAAGGCTGTTATCTCAACTGAAGGAAAGCGAATCGAGATTGTCATGGATGTGGAGAAAGGCGATGACAGATTGTCTGGCACGTCCAGAACAATGACCAATGTAACGATGGTACCACCCATCCTCGTGGCGGGATTGAGACCAAAAGGAGTGACCGCAATCTTACTGGAGCTACCTTAGAAATGGAAATACTCAGTCAATGTGGTGAAAGTACCCTTAGGGATATCAGACCATCATGCATGAATAAAGGGAAGGGTGGCGTCATAGGACAGCTGACCCCAGTGGAATAAAACCGATTGACAGTATCGGACACCTACCGATTGACGAACCCGCCGGTGGATACATGGAAATGATGGAGTACAGGAATTCAGCTAGAGGACACCTGATCGCTCTAGAAAATAAAGGTGCCATGGAATGTGAGCTGGAAGAAAAGATACAGGCCACGACGATGAAGCAACAGGCGTGTGGAAGGAACGTTGGTCTCCTCAGAAATGCACGCGGAAACGGTGGATCAAATTTTGAATTTGCCATGGAGAGCAGTAGTACTACGTCACTTTGAGGAAGAAATGAGATTTACTCCGAATATACATGCTCTAATAGCAGTACCGTACGTCAGAACTGAGCTTCAACTCCGATTTGTTTTGTGCTGACGATGGAAGAGTCGAAACAAGAGAAAGTGCCCTTGATGACGAGTGAATGAGACCTTATGATCTGTGAAGGAACGGCAGTAGCGTGTGCGAAACGGAGAGACGCTCTCTGTTTCGTCCAGTTCAAGTTGGAACAAACTTTGGTACCAGCGCTGAATACTTGTGGAAAAATTCTGAGAGAAGGCAGTGATCTAGCGAATACCTTGCTCTTACAAGCGCTGTTGGACATTCATCAAAGCAAGCCAATGCGGGCAATTATAAAAGCAGTGCCAGTCAACAAGTCAAATTGGGACTTGTATTGGAAAAAAAAGGCAAATGCACCTTCCATACCAAAATCTGAGATGAGTTACTGGGAACGAGCCTGATGGTGATTTGGGAGTTAAAGAAACCATCATGGTACTAGAGTCCAAATGCTGATTCAATTTTACGAGCGACGGAGGATGTGCAAAGAGAATTAAATAAAGATTGCAATTTTCGCGACCTCAACATCATCTACAATTTGATGACTGGCAACAGCCTCTAAGAGCAACCGAGAGAACGATGTGGAGTTGCCTGGCTGGGGACCAGAAGACTGGGTGAAACATGGTAGCTGTCTGGCGATAGTCTGTGGACTAGAATGTCATATGTGCGGAGTTGCACAGACGATGGCGCCGATGTGCAAAAGCCGATACCCAGTACACTGCGTAGCAGTGTATGTAAAGATTAGTAGGACGATCGTAGATCAAGCCTCCACCCTGCCAAAATGTGTAAGATTCGCAAGAATGTCGGAGAAACCTTACGAGTTTCTCTGTAAGATGTTTGCCTCAGTTCCAGGAAAAATCAAGAATGAGTTAGAACCGATATTAGGAATGAAGCTCATGGGATATGCTAGTGGGAACTTCAGTGATTTTGGAAGACACAAGCAGAGAGGATCATCATAGACGCGTTAGGATGCAGTAGACGAGAATGATTATGTCCACCGTGTGAGGATGGAAGTGGAACCGCTTTTGGAAGCGTCGGGGAAACGAGATTGGAGAAGCATCATGTTGACACATGATGAATTAACATGCCATTGTTTGCTATAAACAAGGTGGTATCCTGGGCGAAGTAATCTAATGGTGATCTGCGACTCTGGAGGACCGCTCTCCATGGGTTTACCAGACTCGTCACAGCCCATAACAAGAGTTATAGTCAGAGTTATGATGGCAATTCGATGGCTGGAAGCTCATGTTAAGGAGAACAATCGACAAGAAGAACCGACCAAAAAAAACAGTTAGAGGAAATTGATTGTCTAAAAGAGTTAGATTTTTTTGAGACAATGTGCAAAATCTTAAATTTTCCGATGGAAGTGAAGAAAATATGGGCCAAATGATCGAATGGACATAGGGTCAGAAGCTTTCGATCGAGCTTTTGTGACACATCAGAAAGCAGTAGCATCGCAGTGAAGAGAACGTCGAACCGAAAACGAATGATTGTGACGGGAGAGAAAGAGAAGTAAGTTGGAGGAAGGTCTGGAGAGAAATGTGACGTTGTGCTTCCGCAACAGCTTCTGCAGAAATCGGGAAACTAATGTAAACCCTCTACCTTGTTACAAACAAAAGGTAGAAGAGCAGAGGTGTCGGAGGGCTTTCTCCAAAAGCGTCAGAATGGCCACCGATGTCTTGCAAGACACTGGAAGCGAGAGTGCGGAGTCAATGTCACAGGAGGAAGAGAGAGAGAGGGTGAGCCGAATGACAAGATGCAAAAAGGAGAAAGATTAGAAGAATCTAGAAGTTTCACAACTTCTAAACGACAAAAACCAAAAAAAAAGAACGAACGAACAGTAACAAAGAAGGGGAAATTAAAACTCAGAATTGTTTTTTTTTGCGAGAAAAACTCAAATAAGAAACCAAGCAACTAGATATGAAATTGAAACTGAATGAAAGAAAAACTTTTAGTTTTTTTTTTAGTTTAAAATTTGTTGCTTTTATAAAATTCCATTTGTGTTTTTAGAGACACTTACTTTTTTTTCAGAGAGGCTTGAGTGAAAAGTATATAAAAAAACTCCAGCATGCTTGATTGTTTTTATTCAACTAAAATGACTGTTCACTTTGTGGTTACATGAAAGACTTGAGTTATCTCTTGAAGAGGGAGATTACTTTATTGTTCCTTCTAGCCAACTAGTTTCCTAATTTTGGTTTTCAGGACCAATAAAAACTAAATTTTCGAAGCAAGGAAGCATAGTAGGATAATTTTTGTTTATTGGTTGGCAGGACTGTCCTACGTCCCAACACTTTTTAAACCTAGGAGAAGAAGTTTTAAATCGAGATGATTGCACTAACGTCAGAAAAGATAGTTTATCATAAGTCATATCCTTAGAGAGCAGATTAATGAAAAATGTTCGAAAGCTATAGCGATGTAGTTTAATGCCATTTGTAGCATGTAGTGAGTCGATATGATGCGGACAAAAATTCTTTTTACTGCATTTTGTAAATTCATTTCGATAACACTATACCATTTTGATAAAATTCCCGAAGTTCAATGAGGACATTGACCAGGCTGTCCGAAGAGTAAGTGACATTCGACCAGAATGGCGTCCAAAATGCATGGCAGATTCAAAATTTTATCTGGAGGAGTTTAGAGGGAGAATTGGCTGTTTCAAAGACTTAACGGTCTTAAATGACAGAATTACCAAATTGTGAGAGGTCGGTTTTAACTGACATGTGAATTTTTTAAAATTCGTTTGTAAAGCACGTGACCATTTTTATTTTGGCAAACACAAAAAATGCGCGAAAATCAGAGGAACAATTTTGCTAGTCGGAATAAGAACGACAATTTTCGGGAAAAAAACTAACAGCAGATATAGAGATTTTCTGTCGAAGTAGAAGAGATTTCTGAATTGTAACGAATGTGCAGCTACAAAAAAAGGGTAGTTCCCGAAAGTTTGGAGGAATATTGGGAGGATTTTGCTACCCTTCCTAGTCAACAACAGGACAGCTCTTTGATCGGGTTCAAGAATCTCGAAGTGTCTCGGTAAAGGACTGAACACTGAAATTTAACAACTTTTAGCTTCCGGAAATGTCCTGAATTGAATAAAAAACATCAATATCGTTTTCAGTTAATGAGAAGCTAAGACTTGAGGGAAACGGTTGATCCATCTCCGATGGATATGATGATTTTTCTCTGCTGAACAAAAGAAAAAATTAATATAATGACAAGTAGTAGCACTGTTTTTAGGAATGATCTCGTGGTCTGGGGATACTGAGAGCCAGCCATGAACTCACTGTTCCTGCATGTAACTAAGTTAGTTAGCGCGATCTGGCCAAAAACTTGAACTAGTAACGAGTTTGTCGACCCGATGTTAATGGACCACACATTGAACTGGCTGTGGTAGAGACAGTTAAAAGCATGTGAAGCTGTGTTTAGAGGCTAGCCAGTCATTTTAGGACCTATCTTTATTTTTGTCGGTATGTACTTCCCGGCGAATGTTACAAATGTTGTATTCTTGAGAAGTTTTTTTTTGCGTTGTTCATCAATCCTCATGGCTAAATGTCCCGCTGTCTGACCGACATAGGTGCAGTTACCTCCACTACATGTAAGCTTATACGCCACTTTGAATCTCAGTTCATGTGCAAAGGAAATTTTAAGGGAGGGCAAGCATGTTTCGAACTTTCTTGTACTAAAAATATTTGTTCCCCGGACATTTGGCGCATATTTTCAGCTAAAAGTTGGGATCGATTCCTCGATATTGCACTGTCAAAAGGAGGGTGAGACTAGAAACAGTCTTCCAGTCATTATCATTTCTCTGCTTTGATGCCGTAACATAACTTTCGCCCGGAAGTACATACCAACGGAAAATAAAGCCAGGTTCTAAAACGTCTGGCTAGCGTTTAAACGCAGCTTCATATGCTTTCAACCATTTCTACTAAGTACAGTTCAATTTCTGGTGCATTAACATTGGGTCAATAAAATCATTACTATTTAAGGCTATCGGCCAAACCGCGCCAATTAACTTAGTTGTATGCAGAACTAAAAAGCTCATGGCTGGGCTTCAGTATCTCCAGACGAGAAGATCACTCTTAAAAACAGGGTTACGACTTAATTATCATATTACTTTTGTTTTTGATCAGTAGATAAAAATCATCATATCCATCGGCACATTACTATGAGGCCCCTGATAACGAGATCGTTCTTGGACGTCTGTCAGAACGTAAGGGAGACAATGCCACAAAATCGGAAAGGCAAAAGAATTATTGAACTGAAGTCTTGTAAAAAAATTTTTTTTTATAAAACCTGAGACAGACAATGGCTTGTGAATGCTTTGAGTTTTTAAGAGTTCCCCTCATCATTCAAGATTAAGTCCTGTTTTTCAAAAAATAGCGCTTTTGAGATTTTGAGAGGCAACTATGGGCCTAAGGAGTTTGGAATGCTAAGTTTCAGGAAGGAACGCAGAAGTTTCGTTGAAGTAAAGAGGCTACTGTAAGTTTTTGAGCATTGAATAGAACAAGAGGAAGGAGCGGTTTCCCATAAAAAGGGAATTAGACAAATGAAGCCTAATAAACTAGAGCCATGCCAAGCCCAGATTAGTTACTTGAGTACAGAATGAAGCCCTAAAAATCGCCTTGGGCCTGGTGGGTTATTAATAGAAAAAGAAAGGAAGGCAGCTGAGGTTTTGCTGTGATTTTCGGTACCTAAAAAATAGGACAAAAAGGATGCTTGTCCAATACCACAAAAAGATGATAGTTTATTGAAAATAAGAGATGCAGGCTTTTTACCACCTTAGATCTTGATTCTGCTTTTTGGCCAGTGCAATTACAAAAGCAGGACAGGGTTAAGACGGATTTGCGGGAATCTCATAATGTGTTACTTGAACGACTTGGTGATAGCAACAACGAGTTTATGAGATCATTTTGACAGGCTTGATGAAGTCTTCTAATGCATGGCGAGAGCAGGCTTGAAACGAAAACTCTCGAAGTGCAAGATTTTTAGAGCGTACAAAGTACCTGAGCAGGATGGTGGGCAAGCATGACGTGAGACCAGATCCAGATGCTCTCGAGGAAAGTTTCTAGCACTGTAACGCAGTTAATAAGCTTCACTGGATTCGCAAAGTACTAATACAAATAGCTCAGTCGAGGAAACTAGTTTCAATATTAGAATTGGTTTTCAATTTCTCAAACATTTTTCGAAACTGATTTCGGCATATTAGCGTATTTGGGACCGGTGTTAGATAACATAGCGCACGTTTTCCTCTGTTTAATCTCATTTTGATTTTTTTTCCAATTTCGTTGTTATCAAGATCTCGGAGTGTTATCTTATAGTCGCACGCTAGATTTTTATCATTTAAACACCGAACCTTTTTTTTGCATTCAAGCTTTTTCTACCGGCGTCTGTAGTTTTTTAGCAAACAGAGAGGAGTGTGACCTAAGAATGGATTTTTAGTAGAAAAACAATAATTTGGTTCACTGTTACCACAATACTAATCAGGTCTTTGAGAACATGGGATGCAAGATTTTGTCCCAATCGGGTTTTGAGTGCTTAGCTAATAATTTTTTATAGTTATCAGTGGTCAAAATAGGCGCTACTTTGTCATTACTAGCACCAGGTTTAATTTTTTCTCTCCTTTTTATAATCAAACTTGCTGCTCATTAGTTTTATCGTCTACTCAAGGTTTTTTGGGGCGGTCTTCAACATTTAGGAAGAGTTATAGGCTGTGAAACAGCATTTGATTACACAGCATTTGAACAGCATTCGATTTTACAGAGCTCATTATTGATCGTTTTTTGAGAAAAATTTTTTTTATAAATCGTTTTTCGAAAAAAAACAACAGACGACAGAAAAACCAGCCTTTCATGAATGTTTTTCGAAACGTAGATAACGTCACATTTGAGTAATTGCAAATTTGAGATGGCTGTGTCTACTCAATTATCTAGCTCTAAGTCATTATCAAATGCTGCATTTTTAGCTATTTAAAGAAATTCAAACCATGAAGGGCAAAACGTTTTAATAAATTAAGTTATTTGGCGTTCATACAAGTGAACATTGAAACTAATAGATCATAGAGAATCTTTGAAAAAAAAATTCTCCACAATTGTTTCGATAACAGTTCAGCAATAACACGGAAAAAGCACACATGGCCTACTCCGGATGATTGACTAACCCCAAAGAGGTACCCTCAAAGCCACTTTGTTTTTCAAATCGAGGTGAACTTACCCTCTAAATCAACCTAAGCCCCCTGCGAAAGCAGATGGAGGTTTAAATACCCTCCAATTGGGTACATCTTATTGCGAATGTTTCTACTCTGATTATCAATCATAAGGTGGTTTCGATTGAAATTTTTCAATTTTGCGCTGATAGGAAGTTGAGCATAGTTGACAAGAGTTATAGTCGGAGTTATGATGGCGATTTGATGGCTGGAAGCTCATGATAAGAAGAACAATCGACAAGAAGCACCGACCAAAGAACAGTTAGAGGAACTTGATTGTCTAAAAGACTTAGATCTTTTTGAGACAATGTGCAAAATCTTAAATATTCCGATGGAAGTGAAAAAAATATGGGCCAAAAGACGACTGATGCCAGGGTTCGGAGCCAACATGACTGCATGATTGTACGAGTATGCCAAAAACATACATATAACGAAGCAAAGCATAGTGTACAGTTCGTATCAGGTATACAAAGGGTCAGAAGCTTTCGAACGAGCTTTTGTGACACATCAGGAAGCAGTGACTACCACAGTGAAGAGAACGTCGAACCGAAAACGAATGATTGATTGTGACGGGAGAGAAAAAGAAGTAAGTTGAAGGAAGGTCTGGAGAGAAATGTGACGTTGTGCCTCTGCAACAGCTTCTGGAGAAATCGGGAAATTAATGCAGACCCTCTACCTTGTTACAAACAAAGGGTAGAAGTGCAGAGGTGTCGGAGGACTGCCTTCAAAAAATTAGAAGAATCTAGAAGTTTTACAACTTCTAAACGACGAAAAATAAAAAAAAAATGAACAATCAGTAACAAAGAAGGGGAAATTAAAACTCAGAATTGTTTTTTTTTGCGAGAAAGACTCAAATGAGAAACCAAGCAAATAGATATGAAATTGAAACTGAATGAAAGAAAAACTTTTTTGTCAATTTTGACTTTAAAATTTGTTGCTTTTATAAAATTGCATTGTGATTTTAATTTGTGTCTTTAGAGACATATAAATTTTTTTCAAAGAGGCTTGTGTGAAAAGTACATTAAAACATTCCAGCATGCTTGATTGTTTTATTCGACTAAAATGACTGTTCACTTTGTGGTTACATGAAAAACATGAGTTATCTCTTGAAGAGGGAGATTACTTTATTGTTCCTTCTTGCCAACTAATTCCTAATTTTAAAATTCAGGACCAATAACAACTAAATTTCCGAAGCGAGGAAGCATAGTAGGATAATTTTAGTTTGTTGGTTTGCAGGACTGTCCTGCGTCCCAACACTTTTTAAACATAGGAGAATAAGTTTGAAATCGAGATGGTTGCACCAAAAGTCAGAAAAGATAGTTTATCATAAGTCATATCCTTAGAGTGCAGATTATTGAAAAATGTTCAAAGGCTATAGCGATGTAGTATGATGCCATTTATAGCATGTAGTGAGTTGATTTGATGTTCTTGCATTTTGTAAATTTTGTTCGATGACACTGTACCATTTTGATGAAATTCTCGAAGTTCAATGAGGACATTGACCAGGCTGTCCGATTAGTATGTGACATTCGACCAGAATGGCGTCCAAAATGCATGGCAGGATCGAAATTTTATCTGGAGGATTTTAGAGAGATAATTGGCTGTTTCAGAGACGTAACGGTCTTATATGACTGAATTAACAAATTGGGAGTGGTCGGTTTTAACTGACATGTGAAATTTTAAAAATTCGTTTGTAAAGACACGTTACCATTTTTATTTTGGCGAACACAAAAAATGCGCGAAAATCAGTAGAATGATTTTCGCTAGTCGGAATAAGTACGACAATTTTCGGGAAGAAAACTAACAGCAGATTTAGATTTACTATAGAAGTAGGAGAGCGTTCTTAATTGTAACGAATGTGCAGCTACAAACGTTACAGAGTAATTCCTGAAAGTTTGGAGGGATAATGGGAGGATTTTGCTACCCTTTCTGGTCAGCAACAGGACAGCTCTTTGATCGGATTCAAGAATCCCGAAGTGTCTCGGTAAAGGACTGAATACTGAAATTTAACACTTTTTAGCTTCCGAAAAAGTCCTGAATTGATTTCAAAATTATCAATTTCATTTTCAGTTATTGAGGAGCTAGGACTTGAGGGAAACGATTGATCCATCTCAGATGTATATGATGATTTTTCTCTGCTGAAAAAAAAAAGTTTTAATATGATGATAAGTAGTAGCCCTAATTTTAGGAATGAACTCGTGGTCTGGGGATACTGAGAGCCAGCCATGAACTCACTATTCCTAAATGTAACTAAGTTAGTTTGCGCGATCTGGCCGATAACCTGAACTAGTAACGAGTTTGTCGACCCGATGTTAATGAACCACACATTGAACTGGCTGTGGTAGAGACGATTAAAAGCATGTGATGCTGTGTTTAGACGCTAGCCAGTCATTTTTGGACCTAGCTTTATTTTTTCTCGGTATGTACTTCCGGGCGAATGTTACAAATGTTATATTATTGAGGAGTTTTTTTTTGCGGTATTCATCAATCCTCCTGGCTAATTGTCCCGCTGTCTGACCGACAGAGGTGCAATTACCTCCACTACATGTAAGATTATACACCACTTTGAATCTCAGTTCATGTGCAACGGAAATTTTAAGGGAGGACAAGCATGTTTCGAACTTTCTTGTTGTAAATTTATTTGTTACCCGGACATTTGCCGCACCTTTTCAGCTAAAAGTTGGGATCGATTACTCGATATTGCATTGTCAAAAGGAGGGTGAGACTAGAAACAGTCTTCCAATCATTATCATTTCTCTGCTTTGATGCCGTAATATAGCATTCGCCCGGAAGTACATACCAACGGGAAAAAAAGCTAGATTATTAAACACAGCTTCATATTCTTTTAACCATCTCTACCAATGTCAGTTCAATTTCTGGTGCATTAACATTTGGTCAACAAAATCATTACAATTTAAGGCTATCGGCCAAACCGCGCAATTAACTTAGTTGTATGCAGAACTAAAAAGCTCATAGCTGGGTCTCAGTATCTTCAGACGACAAGATCACTCCTAAAAACAGGGTTACGACCTAAATATCATATTACCATTGTTTTTGTTCAATAGATAAAAATCATCACAGCTATCGGAACAACACTATGAGGCCCCTGATAACGAGATCGTTCTTGGACTTCCGTCAGAACGTAAGGGAGACAATGCCACCAAATCGGATAGGCAAAAGAATTATTGAACTGAAGTCTTGTAAAAAAAATTTTTTATAAAACCTGAGACAGATGATGGCTTGTGAAATGCTTTGAGTTTTTAAGAATTCCCCTCATCATTCAAGATAGAATCTATAAATCCTGTTTTTCAAAAAAGGGCGCTTTTGAGAGGCAAGCTATGGGCCTATGGAAATTGGAATGCTAAGGGAAGCTTCAGGAAGGAACGCCGAAGTTCATTGAAATAAAGGGGCTATATGCTACTGCAATTTTTTTGAGCATTGAATAGAACAAGAGGAAGGAGCGGTTTCCCATAAAGAGGGAACTAGGCGAATGAAGCCTAATAAACTAGAGCTATGCCAAGCCCAGATTAGTTACTTGAGTACAGAATGAAGCCTTCAAAATCGCCTTGGGCCTGGTGGGTTATCAAGAGAAAAGGAAAGGATGGCAGCTGAGGTTCTGCTGTGATTTTCGGTACCTAAAAAATAAGACAAAAAGGATGCTTGTCCAATACCACAAAAATATGATAGTTTATTGAAAATTAGAGATGCAGGCTTTTTACCACCTTAGATCTTGATTCTGCTTTTTGGCCAGTGCAATTACAAAAGCAGGACAGGGTTAAGGCGGATTTGCGGGGATCTCATAATATGTTACTTGAACGACTTGGTGATAGCAACAACGAGTTTATGAGATCACTTTGACAGGCTTGATGAAGTCTTCTAATGCATGGCGAGAGCAGGCTTGAAACGAAAACTCTCGAAGTGCAAGATTTTTAGAGCATACAAAGTAGCTGAGCAGGATGGTGGGCAAGCATGACGTGAGATCAGATCCAGATGCTCTCGAGGAAAGTTTCTAGCACTGTAACGCAGTTAATAAGCTTTACTGGATTCGCAAAGTACTACAGAGAATTTGTGAAATTAAACGCAGTTTATACAAAGCCTGTCCCATGCAACAACTGATGCGTAACAAAAGTAGGAAACATGAATGGAACAAAAAATCTAAGGCTTCAACCAAAATCATTTAAAAAAACAGAATTATGCGAGGCATCAATTCTGTGCACACCTACGGAAAAAAGCGTGTAATTCCTTCACACTGATGCGTCGTCGTCGCCATCTCAGGAATATTGCATCATGAAGAACAATCGATGGAGAGTAAGGGGAGATGAAAAGAAGTGAAAGATCCTGAGATTTCGAGATTTTCTTTGCAGTCTTAAGAATCAACAGAATTCAAAGAAAAGGCACAGATAGACGATCAGAAGATATGCTTGACAGACAGTGGTTACATCCAAGTCCTGGTGATGATTGATCAGTTTCGTACGTATGAAGCAGCTGTTTTGTGCAAATCAGCCAAATGAAATTGTGATCACCTAAAAACAGCTGGATTGCCCGACATTGATGTCCGATGACATTCCAGTTAGACAAGGGGACGACAATTGTCAGCCAGTTGAGTAAAGAGCCGAAGAGACGTTCGCAGGAAGCACAAGCTAAACCAACGGCATACCGCACACAGACAAAGTGCTCAGTCGAGGACATTAGTTTCAATATTTAAGTTGACTTTCATTTTCTCAAACATTTTTCGAAATTGATTTCGGCATATTAGCGCATTTGGGACCGGTGTTAGAAAACATAGCGCACGTTTTCCTCTGTTTAACCTCGTTTTGATGTTTTTTCCAATTTCGTTGTTATCAAGATCTCGGAGTGTTATCTTATAGTCGCATGCTAGATTTTTATCATCTAAACACCAAACCTTTTTTTTGCATTCAAGCTTTTTCTACCGGCATCTGTAGTTTTTTAGGAAACAGAGAGGAGTGTGACCTCAGAATGGAATTTTAGTAGAAAAACAATAATTTGGTTCACTGTAAGCACAATACTAATCAGGTCTTTGAGAACTTGGAATGGAAGATTTTGTCCCAATCGGGTTTCGAGTGCTGAGGTATCACTTTTTTTATATAGTTATCAGTGGTCAAAAACGGCGCTACCTTGTCATTACTAGCACCAGGTTTAATTATTTCTCTCCTTTTTAAAATCAAACTCGCTGCTGATTAGTTTTATCGTCTACTCAAGGTTTTTTGGGGCGGTCTTCAACATTAGGGAAGAGTATTAGGCTGTGAAACAGCATTCGATTACACAGCATTCGAACAGCATTCGATTTTACCTAGCTCATTATTGATCGTTTTTTGAGAAAGTTTTTTTTATATCGTTTTTCGAAAATAATGACAGACGACAGAAAAAAAATGACAGACGACAGAAAAATTCATGAAAATTTTTTGAAACGTAGATAACGTCACATTTGAGTACTTGCAAATTTGAGATGATGAGTCTACTCAATTATCTAGCTCTAAGTCATTATCAAATGCTGCATTTTTAGCTATTTAAAGAAATTCAAACCATGTAAGGCAAAACGTTTTAATAAATTAAAACATTTGGCGTTCTTACTTGTGAACATTGAAACCACAATTGTTTTGATAACAGTTCAACAATAACAGGGAAAAAGCACACATGGCCTACTCCGGATGATTGACTAACCCCAAAGAGGTACCCTCAAAGCACTTTGTTTTTTTTTAAATCGAGGTGAACTTACCCTCCAAATCAACCTAAGCCCCCTGCGAAAGCAGACGGAGGTTTAAATACCCTCCAATTGGGTACGACTTTTTGCGAAAGATTCTACTCAGATTATCAATCATAAGGTGGTTTCGATTGAAATTTTTCAATTTTGCGCTGATAATACCACAGGTAACCATAATAGGAAGTTGAGCCAGGATAAAAAAAATTGCCACAATCACCAATTTGAAGAAGTTTTAAAGTAGTGTTCACGAATAGTGGCGTCATCACAGGGAGCGTAGTCACCGATGGGAGTGTTGAGAAAGAATGTTCCGAAATTTCTAGTTTTTGATTTCTCTCTGTTGCCAACAGCTTTCAAGTCATTTCAATAAGCTCGCCTACTCTGGTTCAAAGATTGAAAACCTAAGGTTGATTAGATATTTTTCTTAACTTTATCGTTTTTCAGTTTTCGAACGAATGACTCAATCTACGGATGTTTGCGAGGTTTCGCCGTTTTCCCGCACAAATTTATTTTTGTTTAACTAATAAGCCAACCAGCACATTAATTTGAGAAATATCGTTATCAAAATGGCTCCGTCTAATTTTTTCGCCCTAAGCTTGTCGGTCAAAAGGTGCTCGGTCAGATCAAAAATTTATTTTCACAATGCATGTGGCGTCCTCAAGCTCGAAGTCGGTATTTTGCTTAAGGTATTTTGCCTACTGTATTTTGCCTACTGCTGAGGCTAAAAAAATAGAAAAAGTTAAAAGGGAATTAAAACAAACAACCAGGCAAAGTTTAACAAAAAATTTCCACAAATAATAAAAAATGTGCGGGCAAAAATAAAGATTTTTTGCATGATGGTTTTGTTTGGAAAGAAAAAGCACAATGAGCATCCAACCTGACAAAGTTTTTGGAAAATTTTTACTGCTCATATATGTTTTCGTTGAGCAAGTTCTTGCGACCAGAATTGCCTATAGGAGAGCCTAAGATAACAATTTCATCCTTTGAATTGATTTTTATTATTTACACATTTTTAGAAACAAACTTTAGTCTTTGCTTACTTGGGAACGGCGTTAGAAAGAAAGTGCGTAATTTTTTCAATTTAGTCTCAAGCCAAAGTATTGTTCTAATTTCAGTGTGTTTTCTAGATCTCAAGTGTTATCTTATAGTAGTCAGATAGGTTTCCAGCATCTGAAAACCAAACGTTTAGTTTGAATTCAAGCTTTTTACTGGCGTCGGTATAGTTGCAGCTTGTTGGGTTCCGTTCTGTAACACAATGAAAGAGTTTCGGTAAAAAAACACTCGACTCACTGTAAGTGCAATAAGTTTGTTTGTACAGTTCTGAAAAATTCGGAAACAATTCGGACAGTTCTGGACAAATCTGGACAGTTTCCAACATGGTTTCGCTTTTTAAGCGATTTAAATGAGATCGAAAACTCCAACTTCAAGAAAATTTAGCACATCAGTTTGTCATTTGCTTCTATCATTTTCCAAATTTTTGTACAGCATTTTCAGCTCTTGGTTTACTAATAGACTCTGGTTGAGAATTAGCCAAAAATTTTAGTTGCTCGGAGTTGGCCTTGTCTCCCAAGCATTTAGACGCATTACGTCTGTCTGTGTTGCCGATGGTAATTGGTCGCAATCCTCGAGAGGAAAAAATATTCTCCAAAGAAAAAATGTCTTAAAGCTTTGGTTATATTACCTATCCAAATTGGATTTCGGAGCTTAGATTGTTGTTACAAGAAATTGAGCAGCGCCTTCCCGTTTGATTTTTAATCAAGTCATCAGAAACTTGGGAAAAGAATTTGTATCAATCGGCCTCCGATTCAAATGGAGAAAAACAAAATTTTTTTGTATACTTTAATTTGAAAGAATTTTGGTCATCATAAGCTCCAAGCCCATTTCTGTTCTTTACTTTTATCAAGCTTGCTGCTTAACCATTATATATTCTACTCGAAATCTTTCGGAGAGGTCTTCTTCAATTGGGAAAAAGTATGAGCAAAAAATAAAATTCACTTTTTTGTAATGGATCTCATAGCTGGTCTTCTGCTTCAATAATTTTTTAAAAACTTTTTAACAAGGTTTCAAAAAAATGAAAAATGTCGGAAAAAACTAACCATTAACGAATATGGAAGATTTCTCTCTAATATGTAAAAATTTTCGAAAGCATTAGGTTTTTCAAGTAATATTTTTACACAATTAGTTTGCTACCAGTTACAACAAAAACCGCATTTAATTCAACATAAAAGTCCTTACTCTTTTAAAGCACTCTTTGTCTGTGTTTTCCTTGTTGAACTTTCTCATCTTGAAGGCCCAGAAAAAGAGTCTGAGCAAGTCCCCAAGCCCTCCGCAAGACTCCTCAGGTACGGTCAGAGAGATTTTGCTAGACCAGTCTTAAAATTCTTTTGAAAAGCGCTCAACAAACAGCACACTTATCAAACATATCACAAAAGTTTAACTTAGCAGTTAACTTCAAGTACAAAACAAAATTTATGAGTTGAAAAAAAAACAAAAAATAGACTTTCCGAAAGTGGCAAATACGATAAACAAAGACAAAACACAGCTAAAAAACAAAAAAACTACATATTTCTTTTAAAGTCAAAAAAAATTTTTGAAAAAGTTTCCACCAGATTTCCTCCAAATCAATTCCTCCAATTCGACCAAGTTTTTAAGCCCGTAGTTCTAGCTTTGCTGATTTCCGGACGGAATTCTGATGTGGCAGAAAACTACGACAGACAAGCTCCAGATTTGATTAGAGGACACCATGTCAGTTTCCATTGTAATTTGCTTTTGTTAGTCAGTTTTTCCAATTAAACATTAGTCGAGTTTTTTTAATCAAGTTTTTCAATAAAACTTTTTGGGAGATCAAGTGGGTGTCGTAAAGTTAAATAGTTACTATTAAAAACCTTTTTTAAAAACAATCATGTAATCCATTTTATGTTTTAGGCCTGAGTTCTTCCACTTTTGTTTAAAATGTGATTTAGTTTGGCCAATCGATCGATCCTACCAAAAATTTTTAAAAGTTATTTATTTCCGAAAGGAAAAAAACTTCGGAGTGAACTAAACCGTACTTTGATCGATTTCACTGAGAAGACCGCGGAGGAAAAAGCAAAAAACTTGAGAAAGTTTTCAAGTAGAATTCTTTTGAATGCGAATTTTTCATGTGAAAACTTCATGATTATTGTGACCCAAGTCTCAAAAACATTTTTTGAGTTTTTGGTAACTTGATTGAATCTTAAAGACGTTTCAAATCAATCATCAGTAGTTAAGGCTTGTAGGTAGTTGCAGCAGAGTGTTCCTCCGACCACAATCTGTCTCGTGGAATAGTCGTTAAATGCCCGCCCTCTCAGGCCCGTCAGCAGTGTCCCTAATGAACCTGAAGCACTTAAGTCGATTAATTTCCTGCTGGGATACCAGCATTCTGTGAGCTTACTGTTAGTTGTAACAGAAAACCATTTCGACAAAAAACGTCAAGCGCTATCACCGCGCACGCCAATACTTGAGCCAAAAGGCTGCGTGGAGATGAACCATCTCTGAACAAGCGCGACATATGGTGCACCCACTCAGCAAGAGAGCAAATCCAGATATTTGCTTCAAATTATCGAGGAAAGTAGTCCGCGTAGGTTTTATCCCCTAGCACGAGTTATAAGCCAGAACTACAGCAAAACTCAATCACTCCGAGTATTTTTCCATTTCCAATGCAATTGAAAAAAAGCTGGAGCTAAAAACTTTTTGAAAAAAGTTCAGCCATACAAACATCGTTTGCCGAGGCGCTGATGCAATTGCACGCGGGCTTAAAATTAATGTACAAAAACATTTTTGGCGAGGGTTCGAGGCAATTTCGGCCCAAAATGTTTTATTATTTGACTACAATAATGAGTTCATAAATGTAAAAAGATCAAAATTGACCATGTCTGACTTCAAAACAACAAACGTTTTGGCTAGAAATTTCTATTTTTGCTGTCAATCAATGGAGAAAAAATTACATTAGTTTGGAAAGTAAATGACATCTGTACGAAATGGTTTTGAAATTTGTTCTCAAGTTTCCAACCATTGCGAAAGTAGTATTATCGTTAAAAGCTTTTTTAACCGCAAAATTTAAACTTTGTTAATTTACAATTAGATCAGTTTTTCTTCAGAATCGATTTGATCTGCTCTGCCCTGCGCCAACCAGACCAAAGCAGATGTAGATAAAATTTCCATTACTAATAAAAATTATGGATATCTTTTTTGGATATCTTTTTTGCGTGCATTCAATTTGGAATCAATTCAATCTTCCAGTATCAGAAAAAAATGCAGAATAATTTTAGTATCGACGCAATAGTTATGTGGCAGTAGAGAGCTTGTCCCTTCCTCCAAATTTAAGTTTTGCAAATTTCACGAAAACATGGTGCAAAAGGAAACAATTTCAGTTTCAATTTTTAGAGAAACTAATAGAATAATTGTGCTTGGTGTGGTTTTTAGATCAAACAAAATTTTACCTAGCAGTGTTTAAAGTCTTTTTAGAATAAAAGAAACTGGGACTTGAGCCAAAAATTAAAGGATATTTCACTTGTGGCCGTTTTTGTTTTAAAATGGATTTTTGAGGATTGCCAGTTAGATATCATTGAATCGCTCGATAAAAAGCAAGCTTGTTTCTTAAAATATTGACATAAACACACAATTTAGCCAACAAAATGTTAGAAAAGATTCAAGGAACTTGAGAAAAAATACTGGCATTTTTTGAAAACACTTCAGTTTTTTGAATTTCTAAGAAATAAATAGAATCTCTCAACGCTCTCTGAATTCTCAATTATAATGTAAGATTGGCAGTTTTTTCATTAAAATAACCAATTTGAGAAAACTGGATCAAAAGATAAAATTTTTAATTCGCTTTGAAAACTGATAAACAACTTCCATTTTTGAAATTAGAAGTCAATCAGTTTTCGTGACTTTTACTTTTTTGCTGTTCGATAGTGAAGTTTGCCTTTTTTTCAACAAAAAATGGTCTGAACTTAAAAACAAATCAAATATTGAACGGCGAAAAAGTAAACTTAAGTCTGATCAATTTTCAATACTTTTATTGAAAAACAAAACGAAGAAAAAATCATCGCGACCTATAGAAGAGTCTGAACTACGTTCATCGACTCTTAACAATAACCATTTTGATTATTTTGAAAGGAATTACAAATTTCCATCAGCGCCAAACCATGGTGGCTCGTGTTTATGGCTTTTAACTAAAAGCAAAAGACTGTTCTACTCGATCCTCACATCTTTAAAAACGACTGAAGAGGTTCCTCAGACCATAATCTTTACCGTGGAACAGTCATTGGATACCTGCGCTCTCATGCCCGTCAGCAGTTAAGCCCTAAAGAACTTGAAGCACTTAAGTCGAATTAAATCCTAATGGGACTGCATTATGTGAGCTTAACGAATGCAACAGTAAACCACTTCGATAACAACCGCAAGCGCTTTCACCACGCACACCAAAAATTGCGCCAAAAGACTGCATGAAGATGAAACATTTCTGAACAAGCGCCTCATATGGCACACCCACTGAGCAAGAAATCGAAACCAGAGATCTTGTTCAAATTGCCGAAAAACTTACCCTCCTGGGTAATATCCCCTGCACGTGTTATAAGCCTTAACAAGGGCAAACCCGCAATCGTTCCGATATTGATTCCGCTTCAAAAGCAATTGAAAAAAAAACTGGAGCTAAAAAAGCTAACAAATTCAGCCAAACAAACGCGTTGGCCGAAACGCTAATGCAACTGCGCATACAAAATAATCTTTGGCGCGGGTTCGAGGCCCAAAATGTTTTACTGTTTGAGTATAATATTAAGTTCATAAGATGTAAAACCAATCAAAATCGACCTTTTCTGACCTCAAAAAGACAGATTTTTAGCTAAAATTTTTTGTGTTTGCTGTCACACAAAAAATTTTAGCTAAAAATCTGTCTTTTTGAGGTCAGAAAAGGTCGATTTTGATTGGTTTTACATCTTATGAACTTAATATTATACTCAAACAGTAAAACATTTTGGGCCGAAGGGGCCTCGAACCCGCGCTAAAGATTATTTTGTATGCAGAAAAAATTACCTTAGTTTGGAATGTAACTTATTTCTGTATGAAACGGTATTCAATTTTGTTCTCATGTTTCCAAGAACTCCGCAAGACATATTATCGTTTATAGCTAATATTTACCGCTAAATTTACGATTAATGAAGTTACGATTAGATCACTTTTTCATTCCGACTCGATCCGATCTACTCTGCCCAACGCCAATCATTCCCGAGCAGGTGTAGGTATCATTTCCAATACTTAGAAAAATGTTTTATTTGGATATCTATTTTGCCTGCATTCAGTTTGAAATTTATTAGGGGCAGACTAATATCAGTATCCGTGCGATAGTTATATAAAAATATGGCAATAGAGAGAGTGTCTTTTACTCCAAACTTAAGCTTTTGCAAACTTGAAAACTCAATATTCACCGAAACATTCGGAAACGGGGCGAGTGGAAACAATTTTAGTTTCCTTTTACAAAGAAAAGGATAGAATATTTGTGCCCGGCGTGGTTTTCATTTCAAACATACTGTTAACACAGAGACGAAGCTGCACTTTGCAAACACAACCGAGTAAAAAGCAAAAAATAGCATTAAACAGGCAAAACAGTGAAATGGCAAACAAAGCAAATTGAAGATTAAATAATCACTTTGAAAAATTTTTTGTTGAGATTAGGACTACCACGTTCCTATATCTGCTGCACGACCGCTTGTAATTTTACTAATACTAGCCACCAATAAAGCAGCTACAGTTTCTATCAAATTTTCAATATCATGCAGAAGAAAATAGATAAAAAGAAATAAAACTGTTTGGATGTTCCGGATTTGAATATCTGACCTGCTGACTAGGAGTCTAATGTCCTCACTTCTGCGCCACGGGCACTGGGAAGTAAACAAGTGATCCAGCTAATGCTGGAACTACATGTTTTATTTTTAATCAAATATTGTACTGATACGTAAATGCATAATTCTCTGCTTAAGTAGGGGATTATTCGCTTATCCAAAGGAGGAAGCTACTACTCGCTATTTCAATTGAAGTCTTTATCTCAGATTTGGCTGTTTAGTTTTCCAGAAAACAAATTGAAAATTATCCAACAATTGATCAAAAAATCGAAAATTTGACTTTTCCTAACTCACTACTAAAGCATGGGAACAGCCTCTGCTTTCTGAACTCTGATTTTTTAGATTGAACTCTAAATATCAGATTTAGCAAGTCGTTTTCAAGAAAAGAGACATTTTAAAAAAATTAAAAATCTTAAAAAGAATTTTTCCGAAGTCCATATCAGCTTTTCTACAAAAAACGAGTAAACAGATTATGCAGTGAATATCTAAGTACTATGTTGATTTTAATAATCTACCAACCTCAGAATCAGCAGGTTTGTTTATCGAAAAAAAAATATAATTTTCCAAAGAACGGGCAAAACTTGAGCATTTTCTAAGGCGATATAATTTTTTTCAAAACGCTTTGCATAGCCGCATGCGCAAGTGAAACTTGCATTGCTGACTTTTTATCGTTTAAAAGCTTTATCTCAGATTTGACAGGGTAATTTTCCATTCCAGAAAGCTCAAAAAAGTTTCATATTTTAATGGGCTTGTTTGAGGCCTTAACTTTTTTCTACCTATTTTAAAAATGGGCTTGTTTGAGGCCTTAACTTTTTTCTACCTATTTTAGGTAAAACGTAAAGTAAAATGAAACGAGATTAGCAAAATATGCAGAAAAAAAGGAGCAGCCGGTTTTTCTATTTGCACCGGTTTTTTTTTGAAAATCAGTACAGTAGTTTTTGAAAAAAAAACTTAAATTTCTGCGACAAAAAAAAACGAAAAACAAATCTCATGCGTTTTAAGAATACAAGTTCTTTTTCAAACTTGACCTAACACTAGCCAAAAATAAAGCAGCAACATATGCCATTGAATCGCTGGTGCTTAAATAAGATTAAATTGAAATATATCAAACGTGCCAACAAATGGGCACTTTTATTTGCGACTTCGGTTCGGAAAAAAATCTTCTTAACAATACACTACACTTCGCTTGCGTAACTAGCAGTTACTGAAAATTTTTATGGTGAAAGAAACTGGTACTTGAACCTATGAATAGAAAGATATTTCAATGAGGTTTTAAGGATCGCCAATTACAGATAATTGAATTGCTTGAATAAAGCAAGCTTTGTGATCAAAATATTGACATAAAAAATACAAATTAGCCAACTGACAGTTCAATGAACTTAAGAAAACAAAAACAATACTAGGGTTGTTTGAAAGTATAATTCAAAGCTCATTGAAATTCTCACTCATAATTCATGACTGACATTTTTGTTTTTTGATAAAATTAACCCAATTTGAGAAAACTGGATCAATAGGTTAATGGTTATTTCGCTTCAAAATCTAATAATTGACTTTCATTTTTGAAATTATTAGTTAATCACAATTTTCGTGACCTCTAAAATTTCGCTGTTCGATAGTCGAGTTTATCTTCCTTTTCCAAAAAATGAACTGGACTTGAAAATAAATCAAGCGTTAAACCACGAAAAAGTAAACTTGAACCTCAACAAAATGAAAGACCGTCTTGTAAAGAAAAACAAAAAAAATCTGGCGACCTATAGAAAAGTCTGAACTACATTCATCGACTTAAAATTAAATTTTTGTTTTTCAAATTGCACACCAGCAATTTTTTTTTAAAATTATATACCAACTTTGAGTCTTATGTTATGCGGCCCAAAATTACCAAAACGCTGAATGCGCTAATATGTTTTGCAATTAAGCTTCAAATTTCCTTTGCATGGGTTAAATTCATCCAATCAGAATCAAGCATTATGTGCCATTTTTTTTAAAACAGCAAAACAATGAATTTTGGGCAGTTTAACAGAAAAGAACCCCATTTTTTTAAAAATGTTATCACTTTCTTCAGAAACTAAATGAGATATAGGGCATTCAAAACTGATCTTCGCCAGTTTTGTTAAATTTGTACTATTTCATGCTGTATGCAAATCTCTGTCAGTAACTTGTTTCTCGTTTTTCAAATTTTGCCGAGAAAACCTGCAGCAAGCACAAATTTCCTTTACTAGGCTGGAAAGTGGGAACACTTAATATTTCAACATTTTCTTAGTAAAAACATGTTCGAAAAGACATCTAGCTGAAATAAATTGTACAAAAAGGCTCAAATCAGATGCAAATCAAAAGCATTCAATCTGTTTCATCTTTCTATGAAAAATTACTACTTGAAATTTGCAGTGCTCATATGAAGTGACGAGGGTATAGCTGAGAACATACATTAAAAACTTGAATTTTTAAAGCTAAGCTGACAGAAAAATACAAAAATCGAATCAAATTTATTTCTCCAACTTAAACTTATCTACATTCTGATTTGTGTTCACAATTCTCTGTTTTTGTTTGCAAAATCAGATTTTATCTACGCTCTAAGATTTTGTTTGCAATTGAGAAACAACCCATTTTTTTTTCGCATTCAAATTTTCGGAGATGGACACTGGAAAAATTATGTAAAAACAAAGTTTCAGCAAGTTTAAATATTTTCATTTTGGGCAAAGAGAAAATAAGCTCTGCTTCAACTTGTAGCACCGAAGCACGCTAAGAGTTTATCGGAGAGTTCGTGATTCATTCCAGCGTCGTTTCTGTCAGGGGTTCAGAGAAACAAAACACATGCACAGGGGTCAGCGATAGCACCAAATTGGATGAAGATTGCGAATACCCTTACACGTCATTTAACCTTTCCGCAGGAGGTCAGAGGTCAAAAATTATTTGAAACTGACACCTGGAGTAATCTGATTGGTTGGATGCCGTGATTTGGCCTAATATCACGTTCTTGTTAAGAGAGAACTTAACCATTGTATCGTTGATTCTCTCATGACATAAGCGACAATTAACAGAGTCAAGGACGTCAAAAACATTGCTGCTCTTTGTCTGAAACAAACGCAACTTGACTCCATTATAAGGCAATAACATAGCCACCAGACGGCAAGAAAAATAAAAACGACTGAATATTTTTGAATATATGGCCTTAAACCTGAGAAAACTGGATCAATACTTAATTCTTCATTTCGCTCTTTTTTGCTTAATGGAGAGCATAGCTTGCTTACGTTTTAGCAGGAAAGTAACTTGAAAATTAATCAAAGTGAGCGCTACAGTGGAATTTCAAATAAATCATTCACTTACAAATTGCAATTTTTCAACTTGAAATCCATAGATCGTGAAGAAGGAGGAAATCAATGAATAAGAACAACTTACGGCGTGGATATGGAGTCGGATAGTATTTTGAGGATGTTTCCGAACACGAACACGAACGAGATGAGGAAGACGAGGAGACTCTGCAGGATGCGGTTGGCCAGAGTGACCACGTCGGCGTCCTTCAAGTCCTCGATGAAGTTGCCGCCTCTGCTTCCCCCGCCACTGTAGTGACTCTTTTCTATGTCCACCAGCTGCAGCAAAAGAACTTGAGGTGTAATTAGCAAATGGCCAAATTGACAGAATCACAAGAAATTATAACTACTGAGAACAATTTAATCATGTTGGATCCGAGAACACAACAACTGAATGATAATGAAGATGAACAAAATCTTAGTTATAACAAAAATTCATATAAACTCTACCAAAGTCAATGAAAACAAAATAAACAGAAAAAAATACTGACTTGTTTTATGAAAAAATCTCAATTTTTAAAACTCCAAGAAAAAAATAGATGGCCTTAAAACTCTTATTTCTAGAAAAATTTATGATTGAAACTTTTTGGATACAACGACCCGATTTGAAAAAAAACTGGATCAATAGGAGCAAAAAGTAATTTTGAGCCTGAACAAATTTTAAGACTTTTCCTGAAAAAAAAATAATCGCGAACTATATAAGAGTATGAACTACGTTCATAGACTCTTAATAGAGAAAAAAGGAATCATTTACTATAATTTTACAGAGTAATATAATTGAGGGCAAATAAAACAAGACTGCTCGTATCAGGGCGAAGCCCTGAAAGTTCCGACTGCCTTTTAAGGTCTATGGAGCATTAATAAGATGAAACATTTCAAAGTAATAAAAAAAATTTAAAAAATTTTTTGAAAAGAATTGAGATTTTATGTAAAAACATCCCCCCACACGTCATATTAAGTACAAATTGATAGATTTTGCGCCTATTAACAAATCAATTATGGCATATAAGCTTCCTTGAACCAATTTGGAACGATTTCTAAGACGGATTAAATATCGCTTACGCGTTAATAGCGCGAAATTTATCGCGCGTTAATTGTCCCAAATTGGCCAAAATGGCAATCTTTAAACCCTCATAACTTTACGAAAAATGATCACAGGTGAAATATCTTTTCAAATTTGAGCTCAAGACAACAATAACTTTCGAATGATATAAAAAAATTCCGTCAAAAATGGCTAGTTAAAAAGTCGAAATTTGTCTGAAGAAAAAAAAAAACCCACCCCGAGCACAAATATTCCGTTACTTTCGTATCGAAAGTCGGAACAACAAGAGAAGAGTGAACGGAACTGACCCTGGCCTCGACGGCAGTGAGTCTGTCGTTGTATGCCTGTTCTATTTCGATGATGCCGTGTGCACTCCTCTGGTCTATGGTGCGAATGTCCTCCGAGAGGGCTGCTATCTGCTGTTCCACCATCTCATTTCTCTCTCGCAGGTCGTAGTCCAGTTCCTACAGCACCGAATGAGAAAAAAAATCAGACGAAATTAATTCAAAAACACTGTATCAAAAAAATTTCAAAATTCATAATATATCAAGTTTCGTTGAAATTATTAGCCATGCTGACTAGGACCAAGATCTAAAGACATATTTCACTCGGCTCATTAGTAAACACTTTGGTCTGTGCTCAATTTTAAGTTAAAAACGAATTCCGCGATGCATTCAATACTTTGATCGGTTTTTGTACCGTAAACCCTGTACGCCAAGACACAACTTTTGCACTTTCTAGTCGAGTGTCGCTTCAACGACATCCATTCATAATTACATTGAATAATTCATTAAAATAAGTGTGTTAAAGGGTGGACAGCCAGTGTAGAAGCCTACCGAGAACTTCTGGCTGAGGACAGTGTTGATGTTGGCCTCCACGTCTCCACTCCTCTGGCTGAACATCTCCTGCAAGTCCTGCACTCGCCTCACATAGTCACTCTTGAAGCTCTCCAGGTCCTAACACAACACAACACCACAATCATCCAACAGCCGACCACATTAGAACATAGCCCACAGACAGTTGGAAACAATTCACGAACGCAAGGAAATAGAAAAATACTGACTGTTTTTTGAAAAAATTTCAACTTTCGAATTTAAGTTGAAGTTTTATCTGGCCTTAAAACTCTTACTAAATAATTTTTACTGACAATTTTTTAATAAAAGTAAGCCAATTTGAGAAAACTGGATCAATAGATTTTACTCCGCTTGGTAATCTGAAAATTAAGATCCAATTTCGAAACTATAAATCGATCATGTTTATAAGTCTATTCGTCGACTTAAAACTATACGTTGATTCGTTACCTTAACACTTTTGCTGTTCAATAGTTAAGCTTGCTTTTTTTCAAGAAAGAAAATGAACTGAAACTGAAAAGAAACCGCGAAAAAATAATAACTGAGCGTAAGTTGTTCACGCTCATTTATGATTTTTTTTCGCGGTTTCTTTTCAAGTTCAGTTCATTATTTTTCTTGAAAATAAAGCAAATTAAGACTTTTTCTGAAAAAAAATTACCAAGACTTATAAAAGAGTATTCACTACGTCCATGACTCTTAAGAACGGGTCGCCCGTATATTTGGTAACAAATCTTTTTCTTCGAGAAAAATTTTCAGCACATTGGAATTTTTAAATTTGCTGATACTAACTTCGTTTGCATTTAAGTTACGTTTTCTGGATACTCGTTGCTTGAGGGCAAGAAAACACATAAACGCTTCTAGGTCTTAATTTCGAAATAAAAAGCAGTTCACACAATGATCTGGGCAGTTCATATTCTATACATTCCCTAGTAAATTAATTGTCAGTGTAAGAAAATTGTTTCGTTTTCCTTTTCCTCGTCTAGCTGAAGTATCACAACTATGGTATCACATATTTGTATCGCTCTATTTCGAACCTGTAGCCACTTCTGTCTGAGCTGCGTGGCGTTGTTCTGCATCTCTTCCTGCAGCAGTTTGATGTCGTAGTCCGAGGCATAGTTGCCCTCCGTCGGGTGCTCCATGTCTTCACGACTCGCATTCATCTGTTTGTTCACGTGGTCTGAAATCATCAACAACCTCTACTCACACTTGCTCTTTAGTTAGAAGAAGGCCGCGTGGATTAGTCAAAACATTATCATTACTTGTGCTCATGTCACGTACGCCCCCATAGCATAAGTACACACAAACATTCGGCTCTTTTCCAGTCCCCCCACCCCTTTGATATTTTCTGAAATTCAATATATGAAAGTCTATTTAAAAGGACTTTTCATGTTAAGAACTGTGTTAAAACGTATGAACGTGAACAACGGGGGGGGGGGTGGTAAACAGGAAAAGAGCCAAACATTCAAACATGAAGACCTTAATCATTGTCCATAAGAATCATTTTTCTCATAATTTTATAGACATCATTTTACTAATATCTTCTGTGCCACAGACAAATCAAACTCCTGAAAAATCCGCAATTTTTTCAATTTTGGACACTTTTTGCAAGGTATTGATACAACGCTAAGCACACTTCCTTTAAATCTGTATTTATTGACGCCGAAGACTGCGAAGAAAAACTTTCTGATCGTTCAGAATTTTCTTTGTACCGTGAAAGGTCGATTTCCTGTGGGGGGGGGGGGGGGATTCTTTTGACTTCAATCGTTCAGTTTATCGCTCTATTGGCCCTAGCATAAATTATCCGGGCTCTTTTCCAGTTCCCCCCCCCTTTCAAATTCAATATTGAAAAGCTTATTTAACGTTGTTGTAATGCAATGAAATTTGGCGTGGTGAACAAATCGACAACTGTGAACAGATTTGTTCTTCATACTTTACAGCGTAACATTACACATTTAGCCGTAATAACACGTAAAACAAACATAAAACTCGGTATTTTGAAAGGGGGGAACTGGAAAAGAGCCATTATCCCATTCTCAGATAACTTAGAGACTCGATATGCTTGATTTCAAGCACAATAAAAAAGTTGGATATTTTTGCAGTTCGTGGCATTGGATATTTGCCGTTTTTACAGCGGTTTGCCTTCAAAGTGCGGCTGAATATAAATATTGGGATGTCGCAGTGAGTTGATATGTTTTCTAGAATTGACAATCAAAATGGGGGGGGGGGGGAAGGGGTTGAGGGGGAGGTGAAATAGACAAAAGTCGGCCAAAGAGACTAACCTAAGTTTCCGTGTTGATCATGCGATCCCGTGCTTCTCGTGTCGTCTGAAATAAACAGCAGTAGTAAGCATTTATTGAGCCAAATAAGCGAAGCATAAATAAACAAACAATCAATCAGTGATCAAAATTAGCAAAATGATGAAATTTAACCTCTTTTATCCGACATTTCAGATGCGAATTTTGCTCTTTTCATTGAATATTTCTTTGTTACTACGAAAATCAAACTGAACTTGGTTTGAGTGAAAAAAAAGAGGGAATATGAAATTAAAAGGAGCCAAAAGTATTTAATCTAATTTTGATTTGAAAGCTTGTCTGAATTACACACATGCTTATACCATATCCATTTAAATTTTAATGAAATGCTTGAAAAATGCTCTGAAGTGAAACTAAAACCAGGAAACGGATGTTTTTTTTCTTTAGAGTGAAACCATTTGGCTAAGTTGCAAAATAACGGAGATGAATTGAAGCTGCACAAAGTTAGGGACATTGGTGAAAAGAGAAAAAGTATTTGCAGTTCATTATAAATTGAATGAGCGAAGTCTAAATCAGAGTACGCTAAAAGCGAGAAGGCAGGAAGAGCAAATTCCTCCTCAAACACTACAAAAAGGAAACCAAATTATGCAGAGAGGGGAATCAAATTTTAAAATCCGGTGAATTTGAGCAACCATAATCTTTTTGCCCTGTATTGCCGTCTAATTTTTTATTTAACAATGAGCAAAAAAGTTAAAAAGCCTATTATGCAACCATTAATTTTGAATACATCCGCGCAGCGCGCGTAAAATAATAATAAACCGAGTCGAAAAACCGTTGAAAAAGAACCTAAATCAATTCTGTTTTCCTTTTAGATATCCTATGTTTCTTCCTTTTTCTCGGCTGCCTTTAGCCCAAATCCAACTAATTTTTGGTTGCATAATTCAAAACCTTCTTTAATTTTATCAGATAAAACAGGTAGTTGGACGAAAAATTAGTCCAATTAATTAATTCAGGTACCTTGATGAAGACCATGTCTGGATCTATCATTGCCGGTTGTTCCGAATAGAGCCCCAGGGTACATGGGCGATCTCGAGTCCACTCGGTGACCCCCAGAAGCCGGGTCTACCAAGGCCGGGTGAGACAGGGAATTCGCTCTTTTCCTCCTAAACCGTTTCATTATTACCAGTCAGGTTCAGATAATAAATAACCAGCCAAATCACACATGTAAGCAGACGACATCATCTAGTTTAAAGTCGAAAAGATGTGATTTATAGCATAGATCTGCAGATAGGTCTGCAAACCAACGTCAAAAGTCAAAATGACGCAATAAATGTCATTTTTAAAAATAATTAAACTGAGAACGATGGATGAATTTGACAGCTTCAAAGGACATAAAAACAAAATGGAATTTCGATTCCTTAAGCAATTAAACGTATTTAGTACGGTACGGGAACACAAGATGGAATTTGCGGGGAATAGGATTAATACCTCTCAAAAGCCAACACTAAAAAAGCTACCAACAATTTGATTCCTTGATCTGAAAGTGCTCAGCTATCGATTTTTTCTTCCTCTACCCATCCCTCATTTGCATTTAGATTAGGGCAAATGGGCCTGGCTTCTGAATTCATGTAAATTAGATCAAAATAAGGGCAAATTGATGACAGCTGGTTTGGAGCAAAGAGAAGAAGCTATGGGTCATTACAGGCTGCTCAAGGTCAAAACAACCGATGAGAAATATGATTTCGTTCAAGGCAGAGAAATAAATTAAGGAACATTTCGTGAAAGCAAAGTCTGACATTCTCCACTCTTATCTCTTAGTATTTCAAGATTAAAAGAAGACCGCTCGTATCAAGGCGAAACCCTGAATCTGTCGACTGCGGCAGTTATTTTAAACGATGCAAGTTGAAAAATGGACCTTTTCAAAATTACTTCATTTTGCTGTAAAATCTTCCCCCACACGCAATGTCAAGGACAAAGTCATGTACACCTCATCTAGTAACAAATTATTTGGAACAAGTAAATTGCCTCAATCAGGGCAATAATTCAATTTGGAATGATTTATTTCGCCGCACACTCTAACAGTAAACTGTTTACAAGGATAGCCGGTTACTTAACAAGTGGAATATAATTTTCCGACCATTGTCTTAAAAATAACAGAAATTTTTTTTCAAATTGGAATCGTTTTTTTTCGGCGTGGTATGATGAAATGCGCTGAAGGAAAAACTAGAGATTAGGCATATTCGACAGCCATAGTAAAATTAGCCAATTGAAAAACAATTATTTTAGAAAACTGATTAGGAAAACGAGTTTTTTTGAATTTTTTATACCAAAATGCCGCGAAAATACTCAAAAAAAATCAACGTTACTTGAGTAAACCTAAGTTTCTACGTTTTAAAACAGGATAATGTGAGCTTATAATGCAATTAAATAAGGCATTGTAAACCTGCTCGCTCGCTATAGTCGCTCGAATTTAGACGAAAAACCATATTTTCAAACCAATTTTTCTCGACAAGAAAGATTTTCAAAAAAACTAAATGTCTTTCCAATCACGGCTGTAAGGGCTTTAATATGATAAATGACTCAAATCTCTCCGATGATTTTTTTTGTTTAGCTGATTTTGCGTGGAACAAAAAACTAAAACAGACCTGAACACAAAGTTCCTCGCCATTTTTCAAACGGTCGGAACAAAAACACGCATTAATTACATTGAATTAGCAATTTTCAAACCCCCGATAGCTCTACAAAAAGGGTCCGAAATAATATGAATTTTTGATTTTGAGCTCAAAGCATCAATATGTGTCTCTTTTCCAGTGCCCCTATGATGTTTTTTTTCTGAAAAACAAATTGTTTTCGAACACAGAGGCGAAGCGAGCTTCGCACCACTTGCGATACAAAACGAACATAAAAAAAGTCGAAAAAAAACTAGGTGAACAAAAAATTTTCGTATGTTTCGATGAAAAATAATAGGGGCCAGCTAAACACTAGGGGCCAGCTAAAGCTTTGACACTTTTTAATGATGCGGTATGAAATGGGTAATTTAACAAAAAAAATTAAATAGTTTATCTACTAAATTAACTGAGAAGATTCAAAAACTTCACTTTCGATATCCGTAAGCTTTTCCTGCTAAAACTTCGCCGAGTTCACTTCAGCAGAGAATATTTCCAAAACCATATTCACCACTTAACCTGAAAACTGGCAGAGTAGTTTTGGTGAAAAGGCAGATGTTTCCAAAAAACAGCCAACATTTCAAAAGTTTTTTAAAAGCAATTACTTATTCTGAAAGAAAACTAGTGCAGCTATTTAGAAAGGTATGCTTTCTATAACCTGTTAATTCAATTCAACCCTTGATGTCACAAATCTGACTTCAAGGACCACAAATCTGACTCCACGAAGACAAAAAAATGTGACTTTTCCGAGAATCAATACCTTTTTTGTAAACACTTCTGAGCGTAGCTGTTTACGCAGAAAAGATTCACATTGCTTGTAATTTTGATTGAACCTAGAAACACAGATTTATGAGAATAGTTCTTAAGAAAAGTCAATTAATTTTTAAAAAAAAGGTATAAAAAAAAACAAAAAATGATTTTTTTTTTCGAGAATCTTAGCTTTTTACAACAAAGAAATTGGGCATGGCCAATTATGAAAAAAGATTCTAGCACCCTGTAATTTCGACTGCATCCAAAAACTCAGAATTGGAAGGGCAGTTCTTGAAAAAAATCAAGTACTAAAAACGATTAAAAAAATGACTTTTCCGAGGGCCATAAGTTGTGTTGTCAAAAAAATTTGGGCGTAGTCGCATTTGCAAAGGAGCTTCCCACAACCCATTTTATAGATTGCACCCAAAATCTAAGACATGGGTGGATTGTTTAAAAAAACAGTCAAAAATGAATTTTCCGAGGATGATAACTTTTTGTGTAAGAAGTTTGTGAGTAGCCGCTAATGCAGGGAGCTTCCCACTACCTGTTATATCAATAATCTCAGATTTAGGAGGGTACATTTTGAGAAAACAGATTTTTCGAAGGCTTTGGACAGAGGGCTAAAGTAAAAAAGACTAGGGGAGCATGCAGGCACAAAAGGAACAAGGAGATCTTTCCATTGATATCGCTTTTTTGAACATCGGTAGAAAGAGTTGAGAACAAAATTATTTTTTTGCAGGAAAAAACTTCCAAAACGTCAAAAAAGATTAAATATAAAACCCAATAAAAACAGCAAAATATATGAAGTGAAGACTAGAATAATTGAAAAATGCATAAGTAACTCAAAACACTAAAAACAATTACATTGAAAGTTGCATGCATAAAAATAAATTCTACGATGTGTCAACTAAGCTGACAAAACATAAGCAGACAATCTATAAGCCGACATTTTTTGGAAAGGAACATTTCTGGTTTGAAAAAAGAAACAGTTCCTGGTCAAATTCGAACCCACGACCTCTGCCGTCCCAGTCGTATTCTCCACCTCCATGCTAACTGTCGGAGTCGTTTAGAAGTTTGAATTCATTATGAACCATGATACAAGTGGTTCTGTTAAAAAGTTGTTAACCCGAAAACAAAGTCTATATTCCAGTTTGATAACACTTGCTAATAGCAAACGTAAATAACATTTGATGTTCTTATCGGTGATAAAACGTGTAAGCGTGAGTAAGTGAACAGATTGTTGCAATAGTTCGTACAAGCATTTTTCCGTATAAACAATTTTTGTAACTTTACGAGAGGGGTGAGAAACTGGAAAATCTTAAGCGGCGAAAAATCCGGCTCAGAAATCATTCTAACTTGAGTTGATGAAGGCTAATGGGTCCTATCGAAACATTTCTAGATGCAAAATCAAATGCTACTATTATACTTTACTTTCAAACCTCATAGTTTAAGAAAAATGAGCAAAGGTAAAACATCATTTCAATTTTGAGCTCAGAGCATCAATTTTTCTTAGATTGCATCGATATTATCGAAAAATCTATTTAAAGTCTTAAATTTGCATAGAGAAAAACCACCCGAGCACAACTAATCTGTCTTTTTCTTTGAATTTTGGAACACTTATTTGATAGCAGGACCACTTGCGTCAAGATATGGTCAAAATTTACTTCATAGTAATTGATACAAACAAACCAACTTACAATTTGGGCATGTGTTTCTGCACTAGGAGGTTGTCGGGGTCCAAACTGACCAACTTGTCTGCATATCCCTCCAATACCAGGGTCAACTCCTTCACCTTGTCCTCGTACTTGGTAAGAATGACAGAGGCCGATCCAGGGTCCCGTCTATACACTGTTACCTTCAGCTCCAGATCTATTACAGATAAACGAACAAGTCATTTCTTTTGTTGCGACTATTTCGCGATATTGGAGGTAACAATGGGTTAGGTTTTCCGCAATTTCAATCTTAAAGTTCGATCGTAGAAGGTATAAGCTTGTTCAGTAGCGGATTTAGGGGCATAGCAACCATCAAAAAGACTTGAAACACAAGAAAATGTGGCAGCTAAACTAAAGACGACAACACAGATAGGCCGACTGTAATTAGACAAACCAAAGGACGACACTTTTTGAATTTGAAAAATTTCGATTCGCAAAAAAGGAGGAGGAGAGATCCTGCCTAGATTCGAACCTACGACTTTGCCGTCCTAGGCATAGTCGTTATTGCTAGGACAAATCCTTCCCTCTCCCACCCTCGGGAATTCGACCTCCTGACCACGCAAAGAATATCCCCTATAGAACTATATTATGACATCCTTTCTTGCTGACTAACCCCAAAACTTTTCTGAAGGCGCCAATATATACTAATTTAAAGGAACAGCGTCAAAACCTTTCAAAAAGTAGCTAAAAACGTGTTTATTGCCTGTTTTTTGTGGAGCAGAAAAAATGGCAAATAGGATGGTTTCTATTGTGATTTAGGAGAGCTTGGAAAATCAATTTGGACCTAAAAAAAGGTCGACAAAATTTTCGGATGTTTTTCAGAATAAATTACCGCAGAATAGCTGATAAATACTTGATCACCCCGATTTGATTTCATCTTCTGAAAAACCATAGAAAGAACAACAAAGGTCATACAAGAGATTCTGGGATGATTGATGTCTTTGATAACCCAACCAAAGCAAAAGCTGTTTTGACTGGTTGCGGGCAAAAAAACCAATCAAATTTAATCGGCATCTTGAAAAAAAACCACGGTTTCTGCTATTGTGGCAGCAATTTGTAACTTGGTTTAGTTAGAACTCAAGCCGACCTTCTTTCTTCTTCTGGACCTGGTTGACCTCTTTGAGTGTCTTCAGGAACAGTTTCTCAATCGCGGACACCTGCTTGTCCTTCTCCGACACCACTGACCCCCCTGCTGACTTTGTCACATTGAGAGCCCTGTGAGAGGAGGATGAGGTGTCGCCTCTTGCACTCGAGGCAAGGCCGCTCTCATAGACGCCTACACTTGAAGTAATCTAAAAAGAAAAAAAGCTATGACAGCATAAAAATTACCTCATGGCAGCTTAACGGTTTTCGACTTTTTGTTTTTTTTTGTGTTTTCGAGAGGTTTTACAAGTTTATTTAGAGGCACGCATTTCAGGAATGGACGCGTCTCTATCCAGGGGCTGATCATGTAATTCTGACAACTGGTACTAGAGGGTTCGGATTTTCATTTTTAAAAAAAGAAAACCCATATATTTTTACGGGCTCCAAAAAAGTCAAACGAGAACCTAATTGTTCCGACCGTTGAAAATGGGAGACACCTTGTAATCGGATGTGGTTTGGTTTTTTCTTTACCATGCAAAAGCAGAAACCACAAATAATCATCGGAATGGGTCAGGTAATATATCAGATAAAAGCCTTTTCAGTTGTAGTTCAATTTTAGTTCAATTTCGGTTTTAGTTCAGTTTTAGTTCAGTTTTAGTTCAGTTTTAGTTCAATTTCGAGCGTCTAAACCGATCGAGTAACATTGGTTCAATGAAAATTTAACTTTTATTTAGACTTTTAAGCGAAGAAGGATTTTTGTTTTCATTTTTGAAAACAAAAATTTGTAATTAGAGAACTATAAAACGCCTAAAAGTTTGATGCATAATTTACATCACTAAAAACGACATTAATGTGAAGAATAAAAGATCAAACTTCATGTAATTTTTTAATGAATGTGGTCATAATAATCTGTGTTACTTGTATAGCAACCGGCTATCCTTGTTATTCCGATTATTTGAAAAATGCTGAGAACTTTGTATACGAGTGTGTTTTATTTTTTTATTCGAGTGCTTTCTTTTTTATTGTTTTCCACAGAATCAGGTGCCACAAAAAATCAACGGTATGGGTCAAGTTCTATATCGTATTCAAGCCCTTTCAGTCGTGATTCGAACGACACAAAAGTGTTTGTCAAATTTTTTGAAAATTCGCCAACCCCCCCCCCCCCTCCCTCGAGAAAATCCTCGATCCGCCCCTGAATTGGTCTATTCGACTGTGACTGTATTCTATGAATATGACATTTTGTTTCGTTCAGATCGTTTAATACACCACACAGAAAAAAAACGACACTAATTTGAAAAACAATGTTGCATTTTTGTTAAGACTATGGTCGGAGATTCTGTGAATTTGCCATAAACAACTTCACAGTAACCGGTTATCCTTGTTTATAATATAGATTTTTATGCTTCGGGTCGCCAGAAGGCGAATTCCTGGAGGGTGATGGAAGGAGGGGGAGGGAAGGATTAAATCGCTATAATCTTCAACGTATATACCTCAGATCACGTATAAAGTTGTTTCAAGAAACAAAGCGTAAATAGCTGATTCAAGAACAAATGTCATCAAAACCACAGAAAACAAGAAACATTCAAAAATACTTGACACACACAAGATCCATTAAAAGTCCAAAATGCCTCACTTGTTGAATTGAATCTGATTCACTGGCAAACCATAGACTTGAACTCAAAATGGAACCACGTCGCTGCTTCTTGAGTAAACTCCAGTGCCTTTTGATCGAATTTGCCATACCAACTAATAAATTTTATCAAGTGATCCAAATTTACCGAGGTTCCACTCATCAATTTAACACTTCCTTAAATTTTGTGATAAATTCCGTTTTCCTCAACAACTTCACGGAATACTCACAAAATGATGAAGCTTCGCTGCTATGTTGTAAAACTTGTTGTAAAACTTAGAAATAGACTAGAAATACTTGAAACAATTGTTCAAGGTTACGAAGAAAGAAACAAACCGCAACTGAATTCCATCATCAAACAAATGTGGCTAGGCGGTTGTTCATAATTATAAGAAAATATGCTTCATTCAAAATATCTCGAAAGGAGAAACATGGGTATGAACGAACTATTTTACCAAGAATGAACAATTGTACTAGAAAATTAAACTAAAACAAAACATTAAATGCTATCTTTGTCAAAGGATGCCTGAACAAAAACATAACAAATTTCAAATTTGAGTGCAAGGAATGGAAATCAAATTGCCAGGCAACGTTAACATACAGGTGCCCTTCAACGTACAGATATATGACTAATCACCCAATCACAGCATTTACTTACTTTCTAAAAAAGAAAGAACAAAACTTAAGCTTCATTGTATTTACACAAGGATAGTTTCAAAACGATTCCACCTGAAACATCGAAAACATACTTGAGTAGCAACGGTAACCCCCCTGGGGGTGGGGTGGGGGTGGGGACATTTTGGAACTGAATTTTTTTAAAAATTGATATTCAATTGAACTAAGAGAAGTCTTCCGTTTGTCCATTGACAGTTAAATCAATCTTACCAATGGGGTATCTGATAGAGCCAATGATGTTCTCCTCCCTGCGATAGACGTTCCCCCTCCCTCCCCATTAGCAGCCCCACTCTTCGCATTTGTTGCATTCGGTCTTCTCTTCCCCCTTTCACTACTCAATTCATCACCACTGCCTATCGTTATTTGAGGTGTGTGAGATGACGTAATAACTGGGGTAGTCTGTTGTGGTTGGTTTTGGTCATTGTATCCCAGAGAACTGCTTGATAAAGAAGGACGCAGATTCCTGTTTGAAATAAAAAAAAATCACTTTATATTAGGAAATTGAATTATCGAAACACGAATCATAAAAATTCGACTATGTGCAGTTAATGTTCTAATGTGAAAGTTATCGTGAAAATTGGGGTCACACAAAAACTGCTCAAGAGAAAAGTGCAAATAGCTTTTATCAATCAGTTAAAAGTTTATCAATTGATGAGACGGCTGATTTTATTAGTGTGATCAGTTATTGCGAGGAAACCTCTATTATAATTTTAATATCTGGATTCGATCAGTTGCATCTCTGATTCGATCAATCGATCAGATTTTCGAAATTTTAGCCAAGTATAGAAGTAAACATTTTGCTTAAAGTCAGGGGTAAACTATTTGCTTAAAGCCAATAGAGATACTGATATACTACTAAAACCTCAATAACTTCCACTGCTTGTTTATACGAAAACTAAACTTTACTTTTCGGTAAAATTTTAATCTCAAACTTCAACTAACAAAATCAATTTAAACCTAACTCATTTTTGAATATGTACACTAACCACTCAGCCACGGACGCTTAATAACTCACAAACACAAGCCACAAATAAAACGGAGAACAGATTCTATGAAATTTCCAATGCTACAGATCGTGATTATAGCAAAAGTGTCACCAATTAAGTGAACACTTTCAATGAACAATTTTCGAGTTAGGTTGGAAAAAAGCAGCTTCGTACTAATACACTACGCTCGCAATCTTGCTAGTGTAAATAACAGGTTAATAGATGAGGAAAATAAGGTTTTGTAATTGAAGTTGCGTGTGCTGGAAATTTGGCAAAATAAATATACTTTTATATTTTTTGAAACTCTTCTTTTTTTAATTAAGATTTATTTTAGATTCCTTTACTGACAATCAGAAAATTATGACTTTGCTCGGATACAACCAGTGTTGTTCACTTTGCTCTGACTGAACAATAGGTCTTCGTGATATACAAAAAGAGGTAAAGTTGCACTTCGCAAAGGCAAAAAAAAACAGCAGTTTTTATTTTTGGAACTGACGACTAGAAAACTAGAATAGTCGGCATCAAAATCATGGGTAACGATTTTGATTGAGCGTTGGATTATTTGCAAATACTGTTACAAGGATAGCCAGTGGCTGTGCAAGTAGCACAACCTTCCGACCATATAAACAAACCACAAAAAAAAAAAGTTTTTTTTTTCAAACTAGCGTCGTTTAATCAAGTGTAATAAAAGAAAGCGTAGAACGTTATTGAAGAAGATATCAGCTACAACTGTTCTATTCGAAAAATTCAACAAACAAATTTTATGGTTATTTGCATAATATTTTTTAAAAAATTTTTGAATTGCTAAGGAAGCCTTAAATGACACTTTCAAAACTAGTTTTCCCGTAGTAAATTTCTCACTACTTTAATGAAAAATTGTGGTCTATTTTCGAGCAAGTAAAGCGAACGAGGACGTAACATACTCGCTCATAACTAGACTCAAAAATTTCAAACTATAGCTATTTCAAACTATAGCTCAAAACTATAATTCAAACATTTCAAACTGGTTTTTATCAATACTGGGACATCTTTCTGAAAAATATGGTCGCGTGATATACGACTGCCGTTAAACACACGACTGTCTGAAAATTAATATAGTTTGATACACATTTCAAACTATAGATCAAAATTATTTAAAATCAAGCCGGTTTTATCAATACTGGGACAAACTTATGAAAGTTAATGTCATATGATATATCACTCGAACAACTCCGATGACTATGCGTTTTTCCTGATTTCGCGGGAAATTTATTCTTTTGTAAAAAAACTGAAGAACGCCGGTAGACAAAGTTTCTCTTTGCTCTCAGTGCTCGGAATAAAGAATGTTTTTGCGTCATCTTATTTCCGGCTAATTTTGTCTTCGTGCGAGCTAAAACATACTGACAAAAAATTTACGATCTTTGCCTGGAACTATGGTTCCGATGATTCCAAAAAGGCACTTGATAAAACGAACCAACAAAGCGCCCAAATCATTTTCAAAAATTGGACAATCAAGAACTATTTCCGAGAAAAGTTCTTCTTCTATAAACATAGTCATAGACAAGTGGAAAAGAGACAATAAAATTTCAACGTTCGAGTTGCTAAGTAAAAAAATGTGGCCTATACGCTCTTCGAATTTCAAGTCTAATTTATGATTGACATTTTTTTTGATAAAACTAACTCAGTTCGAGAAAACTTAATAAGTAAAGTTTAACTTAACGAGATCAATAAGTAAAGTTTTGATTCCACTGGGAAATCTAAAACGTAAGATCCACTTTCGAAGCTAGAAGTCGCTCACTTTTTCGCCCTATTTCCAAATTCGTATTTGGAGAGCGCAATTTGCTGAACTAATAGCAAATGAATTTGCATATATTTGTCAGTTTTTCCATAAATGCATGAACAATTATGAATGCACATCAGTAGCTATATGAGCATATAAGAGCATTTTAGGACTTTTTCCTTAAAAAAACAAACAAAAAAATCACCAAGACGTAGTATATAAGAGTCTTTACTACGTTCAGTTACCCTTAAAAACTAAAACCCACCCAAATACAAAATACAGAATCGACGGAACAATAAAAGTGAACAAAGAACTTGAACACAAAATGAGGACACAGACCTAGGTCGGAAAAAGTGAAACCGTAATATAACTAAAGCGTTTGCTTGTGACTAGTTAGAAAAACTACATTTTTGAAGGTTTATTTTGATCAATTTACAGAGTTCGAATGATTTTTAAGTCTTTTATCAGAATACCACCACCGTCTTTCTAAATTTCTAGTAATCGAATCTAGTAAGTCTGACATTCATCTATGGTACCTGATTTTGTGAGAAAAAAAATACACGTAAATCCAAAGTGTTTTCTGTCAAAATTGAAGGTTGGAACTAAGCTTGGAAATCTAGTGAGTAGTTATAATGTAAGCTACAGTGACAGTCACACCTAGTAAAATAAAACACCTGGTTTAAATCTAAGCAATCTTGAGATAGCTTTAACATTGAGTTTATATCTATTTCAGAACTTATTCAGATGATTTGCATTAGTATGCTTTCCACACACAGTAAGAAAGATGAGTGAAAATTAAAGATGATTGCAAATTGACACGCACCTATTGGCAGCACTGAGAGGGGATCTGAAATCATTATCCAGAACTGAGAAACTCAAAAATCTAACGAACTGAGAGATTTTTTTTACCTGTACGGTTCAATCAGCCTATCATTATAAATTGAAAATAAGGATAGCTGTTTCAGTGCAAACTCCACTAAATGTTGTGACCACATTTAATTTGAAAAAAATTTAAATTTTTTTTTTCGAATTTTTGAGAAACTCTTTCTGGTGTTTGAGACATGTTTCTTTGAATCAGAATCACGACTGAAAGGGCTCCCTTTGGGGAGGATCAAGCTTAGGTGAAACTCGTTGAAGCAGTACGCGAAATTCATCAAAACGTTCGATGGCAAAAAATTTAACATCTGGGTACATTGTAGACTCAACAGTGACAATCCTTGATAAAAATAGTTGTCTAAGTTTTCTGTCAGTTTATCAAAATTTAATCTATACATAAAAAAGTATAGAGCAGTTCAATGCTTGTCACGGCAAGCTACAAAACAAGCTTCATTAATGAAACTAAGCGCTATATCTAATTACCATCATAATATGTGGAAACGCAACGGTAGATTTGCTACTGATTTTCCGCTAAACTACTGCTTTCAGACAACTTATAGCGATCAACATTCCATTATCCAAAAACAATCTATCGACTAGATAAAGAACCAGTATATGAGCTATTCAGCTCACCACGTTCGTTGTTCGCCTGGTTAAGATTTACATAACCAAATTTTTGGTTTTTTTTCTGGGCTGAGAAATTTTGCGTTGCTCAGAGGCAACGAGAACGGATTTTAATGGCCCTCCGATTTGTCGACTGTGCGTTGGAGTCATTTCACCAACACGCTCATTAAAATGAAAAATCCCACAGCTCTGCTGCGCTTAGCCTGACTACTGTACTTACAGAAATGCCTTTTTGATCTGCTTGGGCAGCTTCTTCGATTTGGCCACAGCCTTCCCACCCGCCTGCATTATACGCCGCCTGTCCCCCCTTCCCGCAGCGGTTGAACTGCGCTGCAGGGACCCACTTCGCCCATAGTCAGAGTGACTCTCAAGCCACTCCGAATCCTCTTCTGATTCGCCCACTGATGCATCTGAAAAACGCTAACTTTGAGCTGCCTTCGAGCTGGGAAATTAAGAAACGAAATTCTATCCATTTAATCAAAATCTTAAATTTTGAAGTGATTACCGTAAATAAAGGTTTCAATTATTGAAAAAAGTTTCCTTAACGATAAAACATGTTTTTTTTCTTTTTCAAACCTTTAATTGTAGTCAACTCTCAGTCGGAACCATAAGTGACAAAGATCATCCCAAAGTCATCACAGATCTTGAATTTGGCTGTTTTACTAGACAGCGAAATTGATAGAAAAAGGCTCCAGTAATTGTTGCGTGATTAAAATTTCATGTGATGACTTTGACTGTGCGTCGCTAACTCTAACATTAATGCTTATACGTTATACCCATATCTCTCTTTTACTTAACTCATTTAAAAATCAACAGACAGTATCTTCAACTATCCGATAAAGAGTCAATTCCAGGGGTAATGACTATATTCTCCCACCTGACTGTTCGTCGGAGTCCTCCCCCTCCGAGATCCCATCATCGTCTTCGCCCTCCTTATCGTTTCCACTCCACAAATCCCCCACAATCTCATTTCCTCCTTTGTCCCCTCCCCCTGCCCCTGCACCTGAACCCCCGTCCACCTTCTTCCGCCTCTTTTGGTCTCCCTTTTTGGCGGGTGGGGGTTGGGTGCTGTTGGTTCTAGTGAGTGAGTTGGTCTTGGATGAATTGGCACTCGATTTGTCTCCACCTCCGGAGTTGGAAAAGAGTTGTTTGATTTTTCCTGAAAACAGAGAAGATTCTAAGCACAACTATTTTTTTTACGATACTTACGCGGTAAATTCTTTTTGATCTTTCAAATTGAACTTTGACTTTGGTAAGCTACAAACAGTTTTAGCCCCATTCATGCTCATACTTTCAACAGGCAACAAAAGGCTCTGAAAACATGAAATTCCAAAAAAAAAGTTCGAATCTTTACGTATTTGATATTTTCGAAGCAGTGGATATTTATCATCGAAAAGAAGTGAAACAAAGCTTTTGTTTAAGCTTTTACCATTCAGCTTTTGTGCTGCAGTTCTCAAACGCTGTGCGAGTCCATATTTGTAATGCTTGCTCTTTTACAAATGGCAAGCTGCTTGTCTCAAATTGAGCGCCAGGGAAATTACAAGCTGACTTCTATCTTGCTTGACAGAGATTGCATGTTTGACCACTGGGTCAACTTATATTTCATTGAGCAAGTTTTAATTTATCAGCTTAGAGATGTCAAATTCAGTCAACTTAAATAGCAGATCAAATATTAAGCATCAAATGTTGCGATTCAGATGATGCTCAAATAAGGTATAAATGAAGATGATAAACACACATCAATAGGGTCAAGAAAATGAAATGAACTATTCTTGGTCATTTGATTTATTTAAATGTTAGATGCCCTGTAAATGGAATCAAACCCTAGAAAGATTTGTACTTTGTTGGTTCATTATTTCTGCAGGGACACAATGAAAAACTACAATAGTATCTGAGAGGGACCGTATTCTGTATATATTATGATAACCAGGGGCGGATTTAGGATTTTCTCGAGGGGGGGGGGGGCGGATTTTCAAAAAAATTTCGAAAATTTAGTCGGTTTTTTTTAGGTCGATCAAATGGTTTTCAGAGCTCTTCCAAATCAGTAAAAACACCCTGTTTTGGCCAAACTGTTTGCGCCGCAGGCAAAATTTTGAAAAAACAGGCCAAAAAAAGCGTTTTAAGGCTTTTTTTGAAAATTTAGACCAAAAATCGCGTGTTTTGACGCGCGCTCCCCTTCAAAATTAGTATTAATTGGCGCCGAAGGGTCCGTCAGCCAAAAATGGATATCTCTAAATAGTACATAGGGAACCCTTTGGGTCGGCAGGTGGTCGAATCCCTGAGGGGGGGGGGGCGGACACACCCCCCTAAATGCGCCCCTGATGATAACTCTTCACGTTGGACAACGGTATTAAACGATTGAGCGAAACTTAGCGAAAAGGCGTCGTCGGATTTCAGCTATTCATACACCGCACACAAACAGGGCTGACACTGAGAAATAGACGAAAAATATTAGCACGCTCAAATACATTGAAGATCATCGACTTAGCCAAGTAAAAACACACTCGTGAGTTTACCTCCAAATGTCTTTTTATACAACATCTCTGGCGTTCTGCTGGTGGGTATAAGATTGCCGAAGCTTCCTGCCTTTCTACCGTCAACGAAATCACCATGAGTCACTTTGTGTCCTGAGAGACTTAGGCTGTTTGAACTGGTGTTGCTCCTCAGCCCCTTTGTCGGGGGTTCCAGTTCCTGTTTTGTGGAATGAGAGGCAGGATGAGAGTGTGATGGAAAAAGTACACTTGGGGGAGGGACGCAGCCGGAATTATCGACACTCTTGTCGCTTTTGATTTTAGAGGGACGAGAATTCATCAAAGTATTTTGATAAAGGACTTGGAACTAATTTGGAGTAAGGACAATTTCATCGCTCTCAATTTTAGAGATGATCACAGTTTAAAATGAAAGAGATGACGTATTTATTAAGCTTATATTGAATCGCAGTAATTTGGACAATAAATTGGAAACGATTTTTTGTGCAAGCATTTTTGCTGATATTATATACTCGTCGTCGCTGCAAACAGCAATAACTTCTAATACACTTGCAATATCCGACAAGTCAAGAGATTTAGACGTTTGCTTTTTGACAAATGGCAAAGTGAAACTAGTTGGAATTGCACCGCTGGTTCAAATCACAATCCAATGATGGAAAGCGTCCAGTTATGGAAACATACCAAAAAAATCTGTTATAAATAAACAAGCAGTCACAAAAATCTTGACATATATAAATGAAGGACGGAATTCATAAATGAGGGAAATCAATGAGCCAATATCCAAAAAATCCAGACAAAAAGATAATTTGAAAAAAAAAACGTAATTTTTATAGAGCTTAAGCCAATTTTTGTGCACCTAGAGACGCCATAAAAGGAAATTAAAGGTTATAAAAACAATGAAAAGTAGGAGTAGAACAAAATATGACCAGCTTCAGGGGAGTTAAGAAGTTGATATTATGAACACTTGGTCTTTTTTATTATTTGACCAGCGAACTCAGTCTGCAAAATGAATTTTTAAGTGCAAGTTATGAAACAAGTGAAGCTCAATTATAATTGACTATCGATAGAATCTGATATGAAAATCAACTACAATTTGAAATCAATAATGCGTCGTCCGTCACTCAAGTATTATTAATCCTGAAACATGATCGCCAAATTTTGGAACTTTTTTTATAAACTCAGTGCAAAAATTTTGGGAATGTTGTTTCAGTTTCTGGTTAATATACTGAAAAACACAGACTGGCTAAATGTAACCAACTTCTAAGACCGACAGTTCAGATAACTCAAATAAAATAAACAGCATAGGCCAACTTCATGGGTAAATTAACATGAACAGTTTTACTGAAAATAAGTTATGGAGTTTTGCCTTCGCAGTCTCATTGAAATGCGGACAAAATTGATTCGTCCTATCTGAATCGTTCTAGAAGAAGCGTGAATGAATTCTGGTATAAGATCAGGTTTTCCCAATATTTACAGTCTGTAAATTCCAAGAATTTATCCTAAGGACTTAAAGAAAAGAGAAGCCCGAAGTAAAATATTTCACCAAAATAGTGAATGCAATATAGCGGCGGATTATAAGCCAAGGTGCACTTACTTATAGCCTAATTTGTAGGAACAGAACACAGAAAAAAGGGGATAAAATCAGCAATAAATACTTCAAATACTGGCGCGTTCGTAATCAATCAATAGCAAGCTGGGGATTTATTTATGATTTTTAAAACTGTGTAGTATCAGCATGGCATAAACACTAAACCCTTTTACTGTATCAAAATCACGTGACTTCTCAGAGGAACAAAAAAATGATGCACCAAGGTATTTCATATGATATGGAAAATCAGATTACCAATAGGAAATATTGAGTTAAAAATCATCGGAGTTTGAATATCAAATAACAGTTAACCAGGTGAAAAAGTATGAGTTTTTACTTCAACATAAAAACCGGCGCTGGGCTAATATATCTGTTTGAAAATAAGGGCAAGGATTGTGAGTTGTTTTCAATCCCACAAGGCGTGCATCGTATTTATTCATTGGTCTAACCTCCTTGCTTCTATTACTATGTACATAGACCCTCCGTTACGTGGCTTTAACGATATTATACGTCACGCACTTCTGCGCACAGTAACAATTCCTTTTACTGCTCAAAGGAATTTGATGGCAATTTGTGACATTTTTAAGGGAATTTTCTATGCCCGTGAATTTACGTAACTAACTACACGTACATAAAATAGGAGAGCAGATTTCAACCAAACAAGATCGCAGTAAAATATGTTGGTTATATTTCTCATCAGCCAAATTAACTTTTCGCCGGATGCTTTTTTTACCTTAAATATTGGTAATTAATAACTAGCTAGTTCAACGATATAGTCAATATCATAATTTGAAACAGAATACCGCCAATTTTCTAAATAATTTTGTATCGACTTTCTAAATTCTCTTATTTTGACCAGCCAGGTAGTTACTTATAGTAACTGTAGAAAAAGTACCAAAAATTTTGGTCTGTTAAATTGGCTGTCTACAAGGTTCCGGAAATTTCCAACACTCAAATCGCCCTTCTTTCCATTGACTTGTGGAAATAATTGGCAAACTCATAGTGAAGATTAGGCCCTAAAGCCAAACTCAATTTGCCCGAAATCCCCTTCTCGCGTTCTCTTATCTACTTTGGGCCCGAGCCTTGGTCAAAATCAATTACTGGAGCAGGAAGAGAATTTGATTAAAGGGATTAATTTATTCCCAATGCTTGATGTAGAGAATATGTGCTTTTAATCAGAGGAACACGATCTGTCATGGTCATGTAAGATAGAAAACAATGCTTTCAGTCATTCATGGGTAGCCGACTGCATGTTTGAGACAATGGAAGAGTGCCCGTTTTTTAAAAAATAATGATAAAATTTCAAAAAAAAATGCATAAGAAATTTTTTTTGGAGTTTATTTTTTAAAAATTCATCCCTTCATCAGCTATGTTAACAGCAAAGTGGATCGGAAGTAGTAAAGTTTTAAATGGACCAAAAATATCAAATAGCAGCAGGCTCTAAAAAGTAATTATAACTGTATTTACTTTTCTCTTAAATATCGAAAACATTTTTAAAAAAGACGGCACAAGTCGACTCGATTCTAGTTGCAAAACGATTGACAAGCCTATTTTCGACAAAAAAAAAAACGTTTTCAAAATGATTTCAAATGACAATGAGGTCAATTTTTGGTGCAACGTACCTTTGCTTTTACTGCCAATTCTAAAAACAGTTCAAAGCAACACGATTATACCAACTTCCAGATTCGATCCGATCAAATATATACTTTCAATAAGTAAAAACGTACTCCGTCAACCCCATTTTGGTAAACTCCAAAGTTGTGGGAGGTGACACTTCCTTCTTGGCAGAGGAAACTTTCCTGGGACTGGTGAAATTAGTGAAAAGAATAGAGGGAACGTCATCTGAAGACATCTTGAGCAATTCCCAGGGGCGAAAGCAACATTCACTATAAAACTTCTTCCACGGCTTAGTAAGTCGAGCGGATATGAACTCTAACCAAACTTCTAACAATAGCTTCTGCTGATTCAAAAAGTTTACAGATCTTAAAACTCTGTTTTACGAATTGAATTCAGTAATGATATTGAGGGGTTTACCGATCAAACCAGGGAAGCTTTGTATAATTGTTATTCCTAACAAATAATGGCTTATTTTTCAGATCGTTTTATAAACCAGACGAAATTTTGCATAACGAATAGGATTACTGTTTTGTATGAAATTGCCCATCAAATTGAGTTACTCGCCACAATACACGCAGTTTGACGAATCAGTTAAGCGAAAGGGTCAAAACAGTGATCAAGGTGATAAAGTTTGTTTGATCACAGAGCACAGAGAATAGCTATTTGAACTTAGGCTTCAAATTACATTTCAACTCTTATTAAGAAAATTGAAATGCAGATATTTTGTTTTAAAAAGAATTAATATAAAATAAGAAAATAATTGTCACAATAAGAGATTACTCAAATTTCAGACTCTTTGAAGCAATACTCAACATCAAAAACTAACCAAATTAGCAGATAATTTCAAAAATTTGGGTCGAATACTAGAAATAGCCTCAAACGGACAACAAATTGAGTTATCAGTCCGATCACGCAATTAAACTTGAGAAGTACTCGAGTTTTAGGTCAAAGTGCGCAAAATTATAAAAATCTAATTTCAACCCAATTTTGACACTTGGACCCAATTCAAGTTCAGATCCAATGGGTAAAATAAATAACCCTCCACTTAAGTGTTTTGTATATAGAAGAAAAACAGAATGAAGTTTGATACAATAGGCGAGAAGGTTGGAGAAAGGAATCTCGTCGATCAACTTGGTCAAATTAGTATCTTTGGCAAAATATTTGGACCAGTCAAGATAAACTGACATTAATGATCAATACAGACGATATGCTACTGTACATGGTAGCAAATCCTAGACGTCAATAGTCCATTTATAGCTCAAGAAGAACAAATCTAGAATTAGGACAGCATCAAAAATCATTTCATGCAAACGAATAGTTAAACTTGAAGAAACTTGAGGATGTTTGCGTTTGCAAAAGTTGCACAAAACCGTTTTGTGGGTAAAACCAACATGGCGCCTCAAATTTTCCCAAAATCAAATAGACCTAACTTTCTTTACAGTTATCAAAATTATTGTCTGACTACCTTCTTCAAAGACCAGGGAAGTCTGCAGACTATACATTATACAAAACCAAAAAAAATTTTCTGGTTTTTCATATTCGTGTCGTTTTTTTAGTGCAGCGTGATTAGAGGAACTAGATGAAAGCTTAGATGATTATTTAAAATTAGGCATAATCGACTAGCTCAGTATGCCAAGACCACGTTTCACGTAATCAAATAAAAACCAAAAAATCCAGCAAAGACTTAATTGTTTCTTTGAACTCCTTTTGGAATTCAAACGAAACATATTAAAGACGGTTGATGATACTCATCATGAGCCCGGTGTAAGTTGAAACGAAATCAGTCCCTGACCCATGTTTTTGCAGCACTCCAATTTACCGAATAAAGGTTCTAAATATAAGCTCCACATGGAACACCATTAGGCTTGCATAAATTAAATTGCAACAACATATGAAGAGATAAACAGAAAGCCGTAAAAATAAACTTGAAAAATGCCGAAAAATTAGGTATAAGAAAAAGAACAAAATAGCCTTCATCAAACATACCCAAGGCAGTAACGGAATGAGAAAATAAACATAAGAAAAAAAACTGACGAAGCGGTAACAACGTCGAAAACACCTCAGCGGAAACCCTTTAAACCGGAAACAAAAACAAGTTAAAAAAGACACGCACGCCTAAAAAAACTTTTTTCATTCATCAAATGACGCAATTTAAGACCACCAGACCAATAAAAATAGGTCGAAACCTATTGAAACGATAGACGCAAACAAAAACAAAAACTTCGATCATAGGTTTGGACCATATTCATTGAAAAACCGAACACATTTTTTTAGTTGTTTTCTTTAAATTAGGAATACGTGGAGTGATTTTGGAACTATACAACCGCGTAGAAACTTAGTGAATAGGACATAGTCGACAACATTTGTCTTACAAAAAAGATGACAAACAAAAATTAAAAAAAAAAAGAAACACCCGAATACAAAGTTTCTCCTCATTTTCAAGGGTCCGAGCAAAAACTGGAATTTTACAAAAACGAAACGTTTGAAGTACAAACAACATTTAAAAATATATATCGACAGAGAGGCGAAGCTACGCTTCGCAAACACTAGCTAGAACACGACAAAATCAGCTTTATAAAGTGAAATAAGAAAAGATAGAAGCCTCGAATGGGTAAAACTTTGCTACGTATGGGCTTCGAACCTGCGACCTCAAGAATTTGAGCCTAACGCCCTCCCATTGCGTCCGCGAATGCTTAAAATTTGGCAAACACTAGTCATAAATAATGCAGCTACATATGCTAACAAAATGCCAATGCGAAAGTGGCGCCAAAAACAAATAGACACAATTTTGCGAGTAGTAGTTTGGAATATAAAAAATTGAAGGCATCCACACTTATTACGCATGTAATAAAAATTGGAAAAGAACAAACTATATTATGAACAAATTATAAATTTCCAAAAATTGCGAGATATATTGAGTTAGAAAACTTCTGAAATCGAGTTCTTATTATTGTTGTGTTGTTTGAATATTTTTTTTCACCTCATGTGATGAATTTAAATGTATCAACTATGTTAACTTATTACTATTCAAATGTCAAAGCACACGCCATCAAGAAGCCGTAAAAATGCGCCAAAAGTGGCACCAATATTTCCTACTTATGTTAGAAAAAAAAGTCGTATTATAACACTAACGCTCAGTTAAGTTCGCTAAGGGAAACAGGACAAATTTCGCTAAGGCTAAGTTCACTAAGGCTAACTTCGCTAAGGCTAACATAGTTCGCTAAGGCTAAGTTCGCTAAGGCTAACAGGTTCAAAATATCTCTGCTGCATTCTTTCAACACAGAGGCGAAGCTGCGCTTCCCTAACACTTGCAAGAACGCGACCAAAAAGCAGCTCTATCAAGTGAAATATAAAAAAGTAAAAAATAAGCCTCTAAATAGCAAAAACTCAGCTACGTGTAGGATTCGAAGCTGGGACCTACAGCAATTAAGAGATTTTGAGTCTTATGCACTAGCCACGCAAGCTTAACAACCTACAAACACTAGTCACGAATAAAACAGCTACATATGCTAATAACTACATCAAATACAAATAGACTCACAATTGCATGTAATAATTTGGAATATAACAAACTGAATGCATCTAAACTAACTTTGCATGTAACAAATCGCACGGCATAAAGCCACATTATGTATAAATTAAGCATTTCATAAAATTGCTAGATATATTCAGTTAGAAATATTCTAAAATTGAGTTTTCATTATTGTTATGTAGTTTGAAACAAATCACTTTTTTCGGTTCATTTGACGAATTAAAAATGCATCAAAAATGTTAATGTATCAGTATTCGAAGGTCAAAGTACATGCTATCAAAAAGCTGTGACGGTGTCCCAAAAGTAGCACCGATAATTACGACTCAGAAGGTTCTTACTAATACACTCGCATCGCAAGCGTAAACAAAAGAATTTAGAAAATGAGTACTGCGAAGTTATTTATGTGAAAAAGCCTAGTACCCGATTGCAAAATCCCTGCCTATCGAGATTTATTTAATTCAATAAATTTAATGAGACTTAAAAAGAAAACTAATCAGCAACAATCATTATCTAAAAACACCAGGTCAGTCATTCGAAGAAATTGAAACAAAAACAAAAAGCATGCCATAGTTTCCTACACATTGTATAATGAAACAAAAAACTTTGGGCACTATTGCTAATTATTTTAAAATGCACCTTACGGACAAATTTTAAAATCAGACCATGTGAAAAGTTTCTTACCTGAATTAACCGAGTAAAAAATCACCACGCTTAAGCTAAATAGTAAATTTAAGCAGTAAAACTATCATGTAAAATGCTGAATTTGATTGAATAAAAAACATTAAAAATGAAAAAAAAAATTATAGAAATAAAGCCAACATCGCACCAGAAAAAAAACATTAGGGTGCATAGGAAAAGGCAGACTGAGTGCCTTCTGATATCTAACCATCATATACTTTAATGAAAAATACGAGATAGCTAGGTACTTAAGCTGAAAACTGACCGATTTAAAAATTCTAATGTATCATCAAAATGAGTAATCCCATTATAATGGTTCATAGTGCAAACAAAACTAACTAAAAAAATGTATCTAAAAAATTATTTATATAAAATTGCAATTGACAGTGCATAATAAAACTTAATCGAAATTTTCATTTAATTTCCGAAAAATTGTGATCTCCGAAAAATTGTGAACTTAGTTTTTTTCAATTAAGAAAGCCACAATGGTTGAGTTAACCGGATGAGTTTCAAAGAATTATCTTGTAGAAACAAAACATCCAGAGTTATTCGACACCATGCTCAATATGGGGGGCTAGGAAATTAGACGACCGTAAAGAAACGGAATTTACGAACAACTAGTATTTACTCAGCCAAAAGCAAAAGTTAATTTAAGTCTGAAAACAAAATTCACGCAATTTGCACGCAAGTTATTGTCTAAATTCCGTTATTTTCTGATCGTCTAATTTCCTGTCGTCTAAGTTCCTAAACCCCCTCAATATCAATCTTTATTGATGGAACTCGAGCACCAAATATGAAAATTTCAATACGATAAACTTGATTCCTCCGAAAGTTGAAATATATGCAGTCAAAAGAAAAAAACAAGCTAAATTGCACCCTATTTACTTCTTACTTTCCAATGAGCTGGAGTAGACAAATTTCCATTTTTTCTCATGTATTTCCGATATTATCAATAGTTTTCACAAAGATAAAATAATAAATTTCGAAGTAAATTTCAGATACAAGCAAATCAAAGCTGGTTACAAACACCTCATAACGAAAAGTATTGATCCGCATTCTAAAAGAAAACAATTTAGAAAATACAATTTGTAAAATAGCCAACAGTGGTTGGAAAATTGTACAAGAACAAACGAAAAAAAAATTATTCAAAATTTTAAGAACATAATATTTTGATTTTTTTTGATAAAATTAACTCAATTGAAGAACACTGGATCGATGTCAGAAAAAAATTTATTCCGCTATGAAGTCTAAAAATTAAAATCCACTATCGATTTAGAAATCGTTTACGTTTTTTCGCGCCATATCCGAATTCATAATTGGAGTGCTATTTACCTAAATATAAAATTAAGAAACAGTTTATTTTGAATTGAACTCAAAAAGTGTATATAAAGTAAACTTAATGCATAGGTATATTCCTAAAGTCATTAATTTGTACGAATAAATTTCTGTAATTATTAGAGCATTTTAAGACTTTTTCCAGAAAAAAAATCATCAAAACCTATATAAGAAAACATCACTTCGTTGTTTTACACTTAAACACAGGTCAGTAACTCTATGTTGGTGTTGTTGTTGTTGTAGCTACATCGATCTCTGCTTCGAGCTTCTGATTGAATTAGAGAGATTGATTATATTTGATAGAGATAGAGAGAGAAATTTCGTTCCTGTCTGGCCATGTTGGTTTGGTCTCGTTAACTATGTTGGTCTGATTGAAATATATGTCTTAATATATTACCTTTCATTTTTGCAGGCATCGGAGTCGGTACTGAAAATCTTCTCAACCCATTGATATTTACGTGTGGAATATCATATGGTGAAAGGCTCTCAGACCGGAACTTTTCAAAAGTAATTCCCCCGCTTCCAGTTTGATTAGTCATTTCCAGGTGGGACTCCCATGAGTTATTTTCTGAATCATTGCGACCTTCGCGGTCCGAATCGGCGTCAGGCGACGTAATTTTAATGTCGCAAACTGGAAACGTGTTATTCGGCTGCAGTCGACTCATCTTCGAGTTGCAAGAAAACTTTCAATAAAACAACGTTTTAAATTATTAAGGAGCAAATCAAATTCTCCGCCGATGATTCAGATGGTATAACTTAACGCTTAAAGCTGAAGTGTAATATTGCAATTGTTGAATTTTAAACACTGAATGCGATGGATTTGGCTTATTTTTTTGGTAAGTTTAAGGCGAATTCCTGTTTTAAAATAGATGTAAAAGCACGCACTGAGTGTTAAATTACTTTTTTAATACTCAATACTCGGCTTCAAAAACAGCGCAGACAATAAAAACTGGGAACATTGAACAAAAAAAATCCACTGAATAGGGGGAAAATAATGATGGAATTATACTTCCAGCTCTACAAAGCCAGAAAACGATTTGACAGCTAGCGTCAAATGTGCTGAATTATTTTAAGATTTGACAGGATTCTTTAAGCAATTGAATCAAAGATGAAAGTAAAATCAATAATTTAGTCTCATTATTAGAAAATAATGGCAAAACAAAACCCAACAAGGCAGGCGAGAAAAACATCAGGGCTTTCAAACTGATGAAGTGTGAACAAAAGGAATAAAATTAAGATACAGCCCGGTGTGAACAAACCAAAATCGAGGGGTGGTAAACATTTCAAGGTACTGTTCATGCTGTTAAACAGGAAATTAGCAAGCTCAAGGTAGTAGGTATTCTTACCTATTTGAAAATAAATTTGTCGGAAACATACAAAGCACTAAAAACAAGTGAAAACTAGTACGTTTTGCGTCAAAATAGTGTTATTTTTTAGTAGCAGGAAACAAAGATGGACGTGATTGAATAAAATGTCCCGATTTGATTCAGCTAATATTTAAATTTTCTATTGTCACAGATTGAAAAGTTTATACAGAAGCTCCGGGGGAAACATAATTAAGCACGATGCCATTAGCGATTTATAAGTATCGATGACGCATGCCATATAGTCGACGCTGTTTTAAGACCTTTGTTTTTAATACCCACACGTTAACTACCTACAATCTTTCTAAATAAAACATTCGCGTCGCAATGGGACGGAACCAGTTTTTTGCCAGGGAAGGGGGTGCAAAACAATACGGAATAATTTCCAAAATTTTCAATGTTTTGGAGGTTGTCCCCGCCAAACTGTGCTGACCTGGATCACTTAAAAGACAAAAATGTCCTGATGTAAAAAAAATCTACACTGCATGTCACTTCATAGAAAACGTGCTGTAAATTTTGAGAAATTCGTTGATGGTTTTGATTAAAAAAACAAATTGGTTTCTAATAGCTTTAATAGGAAGCAACTAGAATGAATAATCGTCCAAATGTTTAAAATTGCAAGATGTGAAAACATAAGTTGGCGTATTTTCTAATTCAATTTGCTTGATTGATTTCATAACAAAAAATTGAAAGAAAAATAATAATACCATCAAAATAAACAGTAGCAAGGCTGAAAACATGAGCCTCAGTGCCTTTCAATAGAGCCGAAAGTACTCAAAATAAGTATTCGATTGAAACGTTTACATTAAGAAGAACAGCATCAAGTAGCAAAAATTGAGGTTGACAGCAAGAACTTAGAAATTACATTATATGTATTTTTCGAAATATTATGGTAATTTTCGCAAAAACCACGAACGATGAGACTCAGAAGTACAATGAGTTTTTCAGGTATTTTAAAAGAAAAAATTACAAGCCCTATGAAATAACATATGTAGAAGGAAATTTTGTAATGCACCAAAACAAATCAGGTAATCGTATAGAAATAAATAACCCAAGCATTTGCAGTTTCAAAAATAAAATAGGTCGATTTTGAGACAAAAACCCTTCAAGCTATGAAAGATAACTTCGAAAACCTGGCATCAAATTTTGAGGCTAATTGAACCGGGTTGAAGAAATTCAATAGCCAAGCAAATAAAGAAATATCCATGCAAATTCTGGTACATTTTTGGGGAAAAGTGGTAATTGAATCCTCCACTTTCTTTCGTAGATAAACAGTTTCGAGCGGACTAATTGGTATTGAGTGCGGGCTCTTATTTCCAATTTCCTCCTATGACGCAAGCAAATTAGACTTGAAATATTTTCAGTGATAAAAAATTATCCCACAATTTTTAGATGAATCCATTCTCAATAAATCGACGCTAGCCAACAATTAAGATGTTCATTCTATAAAAAACTAGAGTGAGCATTATACTCTTTGCATGAACATAATCTGCAAACCAAATCAAATTTCAAGAAACGAATTGACTCCAAGAAAAAAATCGCTCAAAGCTGATGAAGTGAAAACTTTTCAAATTTATAGCTCTGTAATAAGTTGTATAAACGAAGTGCATGTAATAGTTGTCATTTACTTCATGTTAAAAAGCTATTGAGCAAGCAGATAGAGCTCAAAATATGAACCAACAGATAGAAGCAACAAACACAGTACAAAATAGCTTCTCAGCAGCGCCTCCAACTAAATGCATAAATTTCATACAAAAGTCAATATCGGAATAATCTTTCTTTAGCATACTATAGAAATGCATAAAATATCAACGAAAAAGTTAGTTCACACTTAAAATTTCGAAAAGTAGTCAAAATTATTCAAACAGACTTAAATTTCAGAGGCAAAGGGCAGCTTGGTACAACTTGAGATGCAGACAGACGCATAGGCAGAAATACAGCTCTCGAATCCAGGGGGTGGCAGGGGGTGGTTGAATAACCACAGCAATAAAAAACAGCAAACAATTGAATGAAAGTGTCGATGCAATGCAAGTAAAAGGAAGTAGCGTTGTCATGAAAAAAAGGCTGGCCTTGTTCAATAATTTCCTCCTAGGAAGATAACATTGTTCAATTCCATCTGCCTTTCATTAATTTCAAATTACTACTGATGACATCAAACTAAAAAAGCTTTATTAAGGTATATCACTTTGTACATCGTTTATCCACACGATCTGATTTTGCGTGCAAAAACACCTGAATCAAACATTACTTCTTTTGTATTGAAACGAAAACATTATGAGACAAAAAGGTCAAAGCATCTTAAAAGAGTAAAACGAATTCAGCCCAAACGATTATCTTCATCTAACTGTTCACGGCGCATTTTTGGGCTATGCGCTTCATCTTGATGACATAACTCTTTTCAAATTCCTCAGATATTGTTTTCTGGTAATGGAGGCATCGAGCGTTGTCTTGGAGGCATAGAGCGTTGTCTCGGAGGCATAGAGCGTTTCCGATAACTTGAGTTGCACAAAAGCGGGAAAAAATCGTTCGGCAGTTTCACGTTATCATCTGCCTAAAGCGTTCAGACTGAATAACACACCATCATGTTTAATTGTGCTCTCAAGACTGCTAGAAATATGGGCTGATGAATTTCTCGGCATCAATGGTTTTATATGTGTCATATGACTTCATTCCATATCATGAGTTGACTTGATCAACTAGAGCTACAATCTCGACGTTACATTTGAAACAAGTGCGAACTAAACCTGTTGTGGACAGTAAACGGCCACTCAAAACCCAACCAACGGATTGACGGAGGCAGCTTGCCAAAACACACAATTTTTAACAAAAAAACATGCGAAAAGTCAAAAAACGGCCTGTGAAAAAAAAGACTGAGTGTAAAACAAATTATCAAAAATATTGACCATCGCCTTTCTGGGAGTTCAGCAAAGCTCAAGAAAATTGAAATGGCAAAACAACCCGAAAAAAGAAGATACTGTATTTGTTATCTCTAATTGAAACTACTACTGATAGCTTAAGACAAACATTTCCAATCAAAAATAATAAGAACGAAATGACTTCATTCCAGAAACGGCATAAATCGCATCATTAGTCGATAGAAATGTATGGAAAACTTTTGCAAATTGGCACACTCAGCCGCATTTTGCGATACACAATAAATCACATACATACCAAAAAACAGCCAGACGAGGTTCATTTTTCTATATTTTTTGTTGGTTTTAGTTATATATACCATTTGGATCGGAGCAAAAACATTGCTTTTTGGGGTGCTCGAACCTGCGCCGAACCGGTCTGCTCAATTATTAGACCACCCCCCAACAGGTCGTTATGTCGTTCAAATTACTCGCTTCTAGATTCTCGCTTACCTGCGTGGCAACATCCTCCGCCCTCAACAAAATCAGGACGGGCGCGAGTTTTGTCACCGGGCAGGTAAAATCACCATTCAAAAATTTTAGTGAGGCGTTAAGCGTTCTAATGCAGGCTAAATGATGAGAACCTCGGGAGTTAGTGGGCTCTACTGTCCACACGAAATGGCCTGTCTTAAGTTCACGCTCAGGAGAAGACTTGGCTCGCTTATTCCGACATGGCACATACTCTTGCCGACATGGCAACGTCTTGTCGAGTACTTCTAGCGATTTTTTAGGGATTTCAAGCATGGAATGGAACGCACGCGGGTAGGTCCTTGCCAGACGCTCCCTTGAGCCACCATGATGTGGCGCACTAGGTGGATTGTATTTCCACTTCATACCTTTGGGTACTAAGCGGCTGGGAGCCTGCTGATTCAAAATTTCAATGAACGCCAGCAATTCCTTGTCGGTGGCCACGAAATTTATGCCAATATCCGACCGGATGACAGATGGAAATCCTGGGCGGGCATTTAACCTCTCAATGCCCATCACGCACGTACTGCCATCCATAGAACGCACGGTTTCGCTTTGAACCACTCGTCCGCCATGCAAGTAAAGAGAAAGCCCCACCACTTCTCTGAGCTCCTACAGACAGATACGTGAAATGAGCCAAAATAAAAGACTCCGCAGCAACAAAAGGCAAGCTTTCGATACATTAGACGTTCTAGAGGGAGTTCCTACATCATGGAGTTGACATTAAGCTTTGTGCATTTCGACAGTTTCAAGATGGCGAATCGAGATTGAACAACAACGCGCATATAAATCAACGATTGATGATGTACCTGTGTACCGTGTACTTGTGTCTGCGGGATTATCACCAATTGCTACGTAGTGCCACTCATCAAGGGTTGTTGATTCTAAGATCTTGTCAACTCTGTTGACTACGAAGACCGGTTTCTTATCATCGGCGTGGAGCCACTGTAAAACAATTGCACTGTAAGACCACGTGAATGTATGGAATATTTGAATACTCAATGTTTCTTGAAGGTCTCCTCTAAGACGAGTAGCCAAAAATGCAGCTTGCAGCTTTCAAATCGGGATTAACAAGTATTTTTTCAACATTTTCGATTTCATAGTTATTCGGATTTAGTTCTTGAAATCTTAAGAATTTTGCTGATAAACTTGGTCAACTTGAACCCTCCTTTACCAAGCATCTCTACCAAGTCTCTCTACCTAAGTTAACGGCTTGTTCAGCATTCGAAAACGAGTCCAACTAGTCATATATGTAAAATTGATCGCAAACAGCTGCTGCGGCTTCAGGGTAATCGGACTACTTAATCTAAGCTGTCTGCTGTAGTGCAAAATAAATACACATTGGCGAGTCAAGTGCCCCAAATTTATGACGGAAGTATTCATACATCATCACATCTGCAGATGAGTCTTCCCGCCACAGAAAACGCAAAGATGATTGATCTTTGGGAAAGACTCCGACTCCGAGAGACATTTCCTCGATGTCGACTGATATAGCATAATTATGTTGACGGACAGCAAATCTGAACCAACAAGAACCAACTTCTTGAGCGAAAACCAATGAAACTTGGAAGCTCCGTTTAACACTCTTCGGTCCTTTTAGGGTTCATTTAAGTTGATGAATACCACTCAGGGTCACGCCGCGTTTTTGGGTTATGCGGTTCATCTTAAATGACATAACCCTTTTCCAAATCATCAGATACTGTTTTCTGATAATGGAGGCGTGGAGCGTTGTCTTCACGTAAGCGCTTTTTCGGTGAATTTAGTAGCACAAAAGCGTAAAAATAATCGATCGGCAGTTTTAGGTTACCAACTGCCTAAAACGTTCAGGCTGAATATCAGACACCATCACGTTTGATTGTGCTTTCAAAAAATCCTGGGGCTCTTTCATTGACTGATGATTTGGCATCAACTGTTTTGGACGTATCATATGACTCTATTCCATATCATGACTTGACTTGATCGATTAGAGCTGCATTCTCGATGTTACATTCAAAACAAGTGGAGACTAAGACAGTTGTGGACAGTAAACAGCCACTCAAAATCCAACCAAATGGTTAACGTGTTCAGAACTCAAGGAAAATGAAATGGCAAAACTCCGAGAGAAAAAAACGAGAGACCGCCGCCAACAGAAACTTAGTGCGCATGTCATTAACTTATAGTTTTTTATGATCATAATCCTATATATCAGGATACTATCATGCTTGACAAGTGTTGTTATTACTTGCTATTATCTTTTTTGCGAAATTTTAAATTAAGTTATTAGATCTTTTTATTTTCAATTGTGATAGCAGACCCACTGCAGCTAAAGCTGCTTCTGAAAAGTGAAAGCATTTATCTTTAATGGAAGAAATTCTAGAACAAATGTTTGTAGCATCAATAGATGGCTGGCTGGATGAATTGATCGATGGATCGCTGGATGGATGGATGGATGAAAGAAGAAAATGGATAAATGGATAGTTCGATGGCTACAAGGATAGATGGCTGTGTCGATGGTTAGATTGATGGATGGGTAGATGGATGGACCGATAGTTTGCTGGAGGGAGGGCAGAGAGAAATGGTAGCATCAGCAAATTTAGATGGCTGAATGGATGGATGAACAGCTGGTTGGATGGATGAATGGCTGAATGAACGTATCGATAGATGGCTAGATTGATGGCTGATGGATACATAGACGATTGTCTGGTTGGATACCTGAATCGATGGATGGCTAAATATATATAAATATCGATACATTCATGTAAATAAAAATATACGGATGACTGGTTGAATTATTGGATGATGGGTGGCTAAATGATTACATGGCTGGATGAAATCCTCGTTGGATGGACAGATGACCGAGAGCTTGATGCACGGAGGATTTCACTGGTGGGAGCAGAAAAGGATGGAAAGCTGGCTGAATCGATAGATGACTGGAGGTATGGATGGCTTAATCGAAGGCAGAGTGGATTGATGTACGATGGATGGCCAGATGGATTCAGGACTTGAAGTGCTAGTTGAAATGGAAGGATGATGGAGGGCTACGTAGATAGATAAATGGATGATTGGATAGAGATCTTATTCGATGAACGACTGAATAGATGAACAGATGGCTGAATGGAGGGTTTAATGGATGGATAATTGGATAGATGATTGAATGAACAACTAGCTAAATGGATGGGTGGTTTAGTGGATGGCTTGATGAATTGCTGGCTGGATGGATGGCCGGATAAGGGATGGGTTGGTAGATTGATGGGTTCATGGATGACTGGGTGAATGAATGGTTGGCAGAACATAGGATGGTTTGATAGATGGATCGTTGAATAAGAGGATGGATAGTTAGATGGATGGCTTGATGGATATACGGTAAGATGGCTTGATGAATAAATGGATGAGTAGATGGCTTAATGAATAGATGGCTTGATGAACGAATGTCTTCATGGATAGATGGGTTGATGAACCGATCGATAGATGATGAATGGCTAGATAAAAGGATGACTTGATGAATGGATGGATAGATGATTGGTTGGATGGATGGCCGGAAGAATGTATGTATGGATGTTATGAAGGATAGTTTGATGGAATGCTGGTTGGACGGATAGTGGATGGCAGGATAGATAGATGGCTAAATGGATAATGGCTGATTGGAAGGCTATATGGATGGTTGGAAGAACTGATGAAAGGCTGGATGGTGTTATAGATGACTGGCTAGGTGGTCTGATGGATGGATAGATGAGTGGATTGATGCATGGTTCGATGGAGGGATGGGTGGGTGGCTGGACGAATGGATGGCTGGATACCTGATTAAATGGATGGACGAAGGGTGGCTAGATGGATACCTGGTTAGATGGATGAGCAGCTTCCAGATTGGCTGGAAGAATAGATGGCTGAAGGGATGGATCAATGAATGGAAAGAAGGCTCGCTGGACTGATCGACGATGAATGGAATGACGGATTACTGGTCTGGATAAATGGATGGCTGAATGGACAGACGGCTGATTGAATGGTTGGAAGAACGGATGAATGGACGATGGTTTAATGGATGGCTGAATAGGTGGCTGGAGACATGGATGGATGGCTTGGTGGATGTATGGGTAGACGGCTTGAGAGATGTTTGGGTAGATGGCTTGATGAATTAATGGATGAGTGAAAAATGGTACCTTCTTAGCTAGAACATGTGAACAAAAGCAGCATTTTTTGATACACGGTAAATCACATTTAGGAGGCAAAAACCTCCCAGACTAGGTCGTTTTCTGTTTTATCATAAGTTTTAGTTAAATATATATTTAAGTTCGCGGCACAATAATTTTTTGGGGGCTCGAACCTACGCCGAACCAGTCTGCTCAATTCCTAGACCACTCGGCCAATTGGTCTCAATTTCGATCAATTTAATGATTTTTATATTCTCACTTATTTGCGTGGCAAGATCCTCCAGCCCCCAAGGAAGCGAGAATGGGCGCGAGTTTTACTGCCGGACGGATCATGTCCTCGTTCAAAGTTTTTACAAAGGCGGATCGGGTAACTCTGTCTTTTCCGAACTTAAGCGTTCTAATGCTGTCTAAAGGATAAAAACCTCGTGGGTTAGTGGACTCTATCCTTATTCGTTGAACCAACCTCATGATTCATATGCATAAACATCGGATCTTTAAAACTGACCGATTAGATAGCTCGGATAGAGCTTTGTAATTATCTAGAGCCAGAGTTTTAACTTGGAAATGAGCCGAAACTCTGAGAAAACCCAGAGGAAGTAGTCTAGCTTGCACGCTTATCGAACAAAATCGCCTTGATTGCCGCAAGTAACAAATTCTGTATTGAAACAAGAGTGCTCAAAGATAGGTGATTTGGTATATCACCTTTCAACAGCGGGCAATATCCTATTAAATATTTGTATCAGAGCACAGACGCGGAGCGTATCCTAAAAAAGAGGGAGGTGAAAAAAAATTACTTGAAACCATGGGTAAAAAACTTTATCTACAAAAAATTTATACAATTGTCTCAAATGAAGGTCATAAACAGTGTTAATTAAGCATTGATAATTGTTTACTAAGCGGCAATCAATCTGATAAAACTTGGGTCGACCTCGTAGAGCCAAAAACAAAATTGTTGTCACATGCAATTTTGAACAAAGTATTGTATTTCCAAGATGATACACATCCTTTTTGGAACACCAAACGTAATAGAAAATATTTTACCTGCCAAAACTCACTAAAAGAGTTGGCTTAAGCGATTAAACTAAAGATGAACCCATGAAATCGAGAAAAAAAATCCACAAAAAGCAGAATGGATGAAAAGGCAATTTAGAGAAAAAACTTTCAAGCAACTAATATGGTTTAAACCAGAAAATAAGATTATGAAGTTGTTCGATGAAAAACCATGAAAAACAGCACCAAACTTTATAGTTTGCGTTTGAAAACAAAACGTTTGCGTTTGAGCCGATAAAAATAAGGATGAAATCCTGGGATTCGAAAAAATGCAACATTTTTTCAAAAACTTTAATTAAAGAAGTTGATAACTACCTCAAATGAACCTGGATACTTTATTTGAATTTTCAAAAATGAACACGTCAGCCAGCAAGTCAGCCTGCTCCCAGTTTGTAAGAAAAATGTTTACAGGAAAAAAGTCTACTTCTTGGTTACAAGACACTTGAGCCGGATTAATTAGATGCTCACCCTGCACGTTGATAGAAATTGGAAATGATTAATATCCAGTTTGTTTGAGCAAAATTGATTAATGTTAAATGAAAAAAGTCTGGTTAAGACTTAAGTTTAAGAAAAAAGAAAAACTCCACCTGATTGTTACTCACGCGAAGGAGCCGAAAAAGTCCTTCTAAGCGATTTCTGTCTATTGAATGAAGCGGGGCTGACCAAAGGTCCCACAAGAAAATTGTCATCATCATCATCATCATTATCCGAGTTCTCCTCGGACCGAGTCGGGTTCTCCACACTTCCGTTCATCTCAGTTCTTATTGGTGGAGAAAAACTGCAGTCCAAATTGTTCACGTAATCGGAGCCCGACTGCAGTTCATACACAGAGTCGTTATCCGTGTTGATAATTAACCGCGGCGGATCGGATAGAGAACTGTTGAGTTTACTGTGCAAGTGGGAATTGGAACCACCCGGGCAGGGATAACTACCCGTATTGTTGTTTAAAGTGGCAAAACCACTGGTACTATTTTTGCAACTGATAGTAAAATTCAAGCTCTCATCATTGCAAATGGAAGAGGGAATGTGGCTGGAGAAAGATGAATTATCAATTGAATCTGACGGAATATCGGCACATGCATTAACCCAGGTGGCTGGAAAAACACTGTCTTGTTGATTCTGGGTCAGTTTAACCAAGTTTTTATTTGATTCTTCAGCCGATGCGCTTTGAGGCTGGAAATTAGAAATTGGATTATTGGTTGCATCAATAACTACAATATGTGAACCAAAGCTCCTCTGTTCAGGCTGTGTTGAGATTTTGGGCCTATTGATAACTTCTGCTTTTGACGACCTGTCAAAGTTTACCATGTTGCTTTTACAATGTTGCTCGTGTCCAAAATTGAAAAAATACTTTTTTATGATAACTTGAAACCAGGAAAGTCAAGGTTGACTAGGTAGTCCTTCAATTTTTATAATGGACGGAGCTCTGAAAAACGAATTGAATTTTTAACGGTAACTTGAATTCCACACAAAATCAGTTAATTATGCAGTCCTTAAAATTAAGAGAATCAAAAGACGACAAAAAAATTGAATACTGGATCTGTAAATAATTGAAGAGTTAGTTGCATAAAATTATGCTGAGTCGAATATTTGCAAAAAATCGATTTTTGCGATACCGGATAAGCCAGTCGCGTGAAGATTAGCCAAACTCAGGTGTCTAAAATACCAATAAATTTAAGCATACGATAAAAAAAGCGTGAAACAATAAACTAAAAGGACACAAACAACAAACAATACCGAAAAGATTAAAATCAATACGACATCGACTTCAGTATAATGAAATATATTTAAAATTCAGTGAAGCTTAAGCGGTAGTTTTGAAGACAAGGTACATGTAAGAATTTGAAATTACCAACTGAAAAGAATCGTCCAAATTAAAACAGGGCGTCTGAGTCTAGTTCCAGATTATTTTGGTATTAACTTATATCCGTTTTTACAGCTCTGGTTAAGAATTTAATGGAAGCCGAGATTCAAACTCGAAGCCGCAACAATTGCTTCCTTCAAAACACAGGGAAGGAGCTAATTCTGACACCAATGGCTCAGAAATCTAATTGAGTAAGTTTACCATCACCTTTTTTTTTCTAAAACAATTTTGCAGATAATTTAATCCATCACTTCAACTTTGATAAAATTTTAATAATTGCTTTTTAAATTAAACTACTTCAAAATTTAAGACAACTAAATACAATAAAGAACAGGAAACGTGTGTATGAGCAATAAATTTCACATCAATGATTCGAAAACGTTCGGTATACTTTTAAAAGCATTTTCAAATGGAGATAATAAGCAGCGATTAAGTGTCAATTCTGTTGTCTAACAATAAGCGATAAGGACCCGACTTAAAAACTTTAATATAGCGAAGCTTAGTAGGATGCTACAAATCATTAAGGGCCATAAATTTGTCGTTTAAAACCAATTAAAAGTAATTGTCATTTAAAACTGAAGTGAACGGGGGTAAAATTGCATGTTAAAGGATTAAACAGAAGAAAAAGTTATAGACGGCCACATATAGATGTCATGGATCTTAGCTGGCTAAATAATTATGACAAAAATTAAATTTCAGCATAATACGGAGGGTTTGAAAATGGCGACTTCTAAACTTTTATTTTCAATCACTCAATAGACGCAGTAAGCAGGTCAATTTAATTTGTCTCAAAATATATCAAAAGTCAAAGTACAGTTTTGAATCTAAGGAATCGATTTTGAATGAAAACAAAAAAAGTACGGAAGAATTTTTAAAACTAATTGAAAAAATATCAACCCTTGTAAAATTTAATCAAAACGAGCTCTTATTAGCCTGACATACCAACAGATACAGGAAGTGTCTCATTTGATTGATTTAATTCTAACTTCAATTACTAAGCCTTATTGTCACGTCAATGCTGACAATCATGTAAATGGAAACATCTTCAGAGTAATACGAAAATATTAACAATGCCCAAAAAGCTGAAGTTGATCAATTCTGTAAAAAAAAGCACAAGGAAAATGCACAAAAAAAATGAAATTACTATTTTTTTGAAATGAAAACAAAAAATCTTTATATGGTAATAAACTGAAGCACAAAATCGAAATTATTCCATAAGATTAAATAAGAAGTATTACTTTGTTCCAACTTGAACCAAAAAAAACCCCTCAAAATGAGATCACCGAAACCAACAACAAGGCGAAAAAGAATTCGAAGCTTTAACATTTAATAACTTAATCAGCACTGAAAGAACATCAGAAGCCACCGCTACCCTCCCTGTAAAAAGACAACAAGGCTCATCCATCTTAACAAACGACGCTAAATGGCACACTGAGACGAAGCTGCATTACGCAAGCAAGCAACAAAACGGTAAAAGGAGCTTGAAAAATGCGAGAATTGCAGAATCACGTCAGGAAAACAAATACGCTTTGAAAAAAAAATAACAAGACCGCTCGTATCAGGGCAAAGCTCTGGGTGTTCAGACTGCCTTTTAAGGTATATGAGCTAGTGTGTGCTTTGAAAGATTGATGAAATTTTCAAAAAATGAAACAATAAAAACTTTTTTTTTTTGAAAATGATCTTTCATACGCTATGTAGAGTTTAAAGTAATATATTTCGCATATAGCGAAACATTAAATAGACTAAATAGCATGCCTCCATTCAATTTCGAACGATTTCTAAGACGGATTAACTCTACGCTAACGCGTTAATAGAACGAATATACCGCCCGTTAATTGTCCCAAATTGGCCACCTTTAAACCCGTATAAATTTACAAAAAACAATCACAGGTGAAATATCTTCTTAAATTTGAGCTCAGGACAACAAAAACTTTTAGATGATATAAGAAACCTCAGTCAAAAGTTGCTAGTTGAAAAGTCGAAATTTGTCTAAAAAAACACCTCGAACACAAATATTCCGTCACTTTCTTCGAACAATTAGCCAAGTACAAGATTCGAACCAATTCAAGTACATGTGTGAACTTGTACAATTTTTTATTCATTCTTTTTTGAGATGATGCCAAAATTGCTAGTTTAGTTTATACACTGAGGCGAAGCTGAGCTTCGCACCACTTGCGATCCATAATAAGGCGCCAAAAATCAGAAGATGATGTAACAAACTGAAATGTTGAATGAAATTTGTTGCTGAAATAATAAGCTGAAGAATCAAAAAAAGTCAAAAAAATCAAGATGTTACAGAAGTCAAATACCTGAAACAAAAAAAGAATTGAGCTTACCTCCAACCACCTATTTCTGATAATCAATAAATGAAAATGAAAAGAAACATTTCTGTCAAAAAATGAGATACGAAAATTCCTAAATGTACTCACAAACTGCTCATTAAATCTTTCAACCAAATAACCTGCATAACCAACAGGAACTATCAGGGGATCAAAATGCCCCATCCACTATTTGCTATAGTAAAATATCAAAACTAAAAAAATGGAAAACGAAATTTCAACAAAATGAATGCAAAAAATCTTGTAGAAAATTTGAAAAAATTCCGAGAGTCTATGAAAATAAATGCAATATCGAATTAATACGCAACGGTAAGAGAGCTGGATCTCTACAATTTAAAAAGAAAAACATTCGGAGGCAAAACAGAGCCGCACACGACTTGCTATAAAACACAAACATGATAAACAAAACACGTCAAAAAATCATGAAAAAACTGAGCCTAGCAAATTTTTGCGTGTCTTGATATAAATTCTCTTTAGTCAAACCAGGGGCTGAGCTTAAGCTGGAGGCACGAGTCTGATATTTTCCAGAAAATGTTTTACTAAAGCGGGATGAAATGCGTGAGCTTCAGAAACCCCAAAATTAGACACTACATAAAATCTTGTTTCTACCAAATTAAGTGATTAGTTGCTCAAGTAGAAGAGATATCTATCATCCGTTTCTACAATTGAACTCAATATTAAAATTTGGCAGGGCAGTAGGTTTTTCTCAAAACATAATCCTTCGATCAAATCCATGAACGCGAAGACAAATATGCCCGGAAGATTCCCTAACTTGTTTTTTTTATTGAACCTTTATCTGAGAAATGGCAGGGCTACATTTTCCGAGGCCCATGAATTATTATATAGGAAATTTGGTGCAGCTGCTTTTGATCAGAAGCTTTCGCCATCCCGTTAGTTCGATTGGACCCAATATCTCAGATTTGGCAGCGTAGTTTTCGATTAAAAAAAATCAGAAAAGGTTCTAATATCACAAATTGGACTTGTCCGAGAACCATAAGTTTTTATCTGGTCGTAATCACAAAATCAAGGGAGCCTCCCATAACCTGTTCTTTCGATTGAATTCAAAAATTGGCTTTGGCAGAGTAGTTTTTGAATTAAAAAAATATGCAAAAATTAGGGTCAATTATTCCCCCCACAGGCTTCAGAAGGCTGTAGAAATTGGGGCATGGTGAAAAGAGACTAGTGGTATATGCAGTCACACATGAAAGTAGGCGGTTATTTTATTGGTACTACTTTCTTGAAAATCGGGTAAGTAGTTATCGAGAAAAGCCAAGTGTTGAGATGTAAATAAAACTAAGGATAATAAAATTTAGCTAGCGTGTAACGCACCTCCGGTGCTTGAAACAGATTAGTGAACGTAAAAATTGCTTATAATTGAATTATATGAATTAAAAACGAAATCAATGCTACCGTAATAAAAGATTGGGGAATCCAAAAACGCTTTTGATTTCAAAAGTTGATAGGTAGAAACAATTTGAAATTGAAGGTTTTTCTGAAGTAAAATGGTCAATCTCAAAAACTAATAGGTTTCAGATCTTCGTATTTTTAAATCATAAATGAAATCCCAAAATGAGCGACAGCATACAACTGCCCTTTCCATATTAAAAAAATTGCAACAGTTTCATTTGCGAAATCATCTATTCCAAAAACGGGATTATTAAACAACACTTTTTTAGCAATGTAATTATAATTTTAAAAAAAAATTGAAGTTTCAGATCATAGCCAAGTGACCGTTGGAAAAATTGAAGAACGCAAGAAAACTGACTTGTTTTCTGAAAAAACTTCACCTTTTTAAATTTAAAACCCATTTGCCAAAAATCCAAAAATTTAAATTTAAATCCAAGTTCAAAAATTTTTGTGTCAATTACATTTTGCTGCTCAATACAATTTGCCTGCCTTTCAACACAAGAAACGACGTGAACTTAGAAAAATTAAAAGTCAAAACGAGGAAAACAAAATTGAACAAATTTTTACACTTTCTCCTGAAAAAAAAATCACCAAGACGTATATAAGAGTACTCGCTACGTTCCTTAATATTACAAAACGCCAATTTCGAAAGTTTAAAAGCCTGACAAAAAACATTAGGTCGGAAGGCCACATCTGCATCCGCTGGTAATAACCCTGGCATCACCCCATCAAAAGGTCAACAATTGCAATTTTTGAGAAGTATTTTCTTGAAATTCAACACTTTTGAAAACTTTCTAAAAAGATTAAAAAGATCAAACATAGGCGCTACGCGCAATACACCGAAGGCATAGAAACTGAAGCAAAAACCAAACAACTTGAACAACTAATAATTGAAGAATAACAGTTCTAGAACAAAAAATCGTACTAATACATGTATACACCAAAATTTTGCTATATCGAGAAAGAGCCTGAAATAACAGTTCTAGAACTAAAAATCGTACTAACACATGTATAGGTTAAATTTTTGATATATCAACGAAGATCATAAAATAACACTTCTAGAACTAAAAATCGTACTAACACATGTATACACCAAAATTTTACTATATTGACAAAGAGCCTGAAATAACAGTTCGTGAGCTAAAAATCGTACGAACACATGTATACACCAAAACTTTGCTATATTGGCAAAGATCATGAAATAACAGTTCGAGAGCTAAAAATCGTACTAACACATGTATACGTCAAATTTTTGCTATATTGACAAAGATCATGGAATAACAGTTCTAGAGCTAAAAATCGTACTAACACATGTATACACCAAAATTTTGCTATATTGACAAAGATCATGGAATAACAGTTCGAGAACTAAAAATGGTACTAACACATGTATACAATAAAATTTTGATATATTGGCAAAGATCATGAAATAACAGTTCGAGAGCTAAAAATCGTACTAACACATGTATACGTCAAATTTTTGCTATATTGACAAAGATCATGGAATAACAGTTCTAGAGCTAAAAATCGTACTAACACATGTATACACCAAAATTTTGCTATATTGGCAAAGATCATGAAATAACAGTTCGAGAGCTAAAAATCGTACTAACACATGTATACGTCAAATTTTTGCTATATTGACAAAGATCATGGAATAACAGTTCTAGAGCTAAAAATCGTACTAACACATGTATACACCAAAATTTTGCTATATTGACAAAGATCATGGAATAACAGTTCGAGAGCTAAAAATCGTAATAACACATGTATACACTAAAATTTTGATAAATGAAATAAATACACATACATAAATAATAAAAGCAAAACTAAATGAAAGAAAGAATAATTAAATAAATATAGAAATAAATATCAACAAATAAACAAAACACACCTGATAAATAAATAAGCAATAAAAAAATAAATCAATACATAAATAAATAAATAAATACATAAATGAATACATAAATAAATAAATATATAAATAAATAAAAGCAAAAGTGAAATGTACAAATAATTAAATAGACATGAAAAAATATATATGAACAAATAACCAAACAAACAGACCCATAATATGAATAAATGAAAATAAATACACATACATAAATAATAAAAGCAAAACTAAATGAAAGAAAGAATAATTAAATAAATATAGAAATAAATATCAACAAATAAACAAAACACACCTGATAAATAAATAAGCAATAAAAAAATAAATCAATACATAAATAAATAAATAAAAACATAAATAAATACATAAATAAATAAATAAATAAATAAATAAATAAAAGCAAAAGTGAAATGTACAAATAATTAAATAGACATGAAAAAATATATATGAACAAATAACCAAACAAACAGACCCATAATATAAATAAATGAAAATAAATAAATTAAATAAATACGCACGCAGAAATAATAAAAGCAAAACTAAATGAAAGAAAGAATAATTAATTAAATAAACAAAACACGTGATAAAAATAAACAAAAATAAATATGTACATACATAAGTTATAAATAAATATAAGCAAACTAAACATAATTAAATAAATAGAAGAACAGATAATTAAATAAATAAAGATGAACAAATAAAGAAACAAACATACGCAATCACGTGACATAGCGCGATATAGTCCAGCCCACATGATAATTGATAACTGTGGACGTTATTTGTCGACACTTGACAACAGACAACATTAAAAAAAAAAACCCGTTACACGATACCATAACACCTTGACTAAAGTCTTCGGTGTAAATATATGAGAAAAGCATTGAGCAGTTATCTTTGGAGTACAGAAAAACACCCTTAGAGTAAACTTAGAGCACCACGCCACAGTGTTAGGTAGTTCAAACTTAGTGAAGTTTTAGATCTATTTTTTTGAAAACTTTTGAAAAAGCATAAAAGCGGAATATCTCAGAAAATAAGATGACTCCAGCAAAAGACATTGGGGACATCTGCGACCTCTGAGAGTACCACTCCGCTATAGGTTGGGAGTTCCTAACTTTGAAACATTTTGAATACTCTTGAAAAACGTCAAATGGCGAAAACCCAAAGCAAGATTTGCACCGCCTGAGAGTACTCTGACAGCACTTAACAATAGCTTTGAAAATTTTCATAAAAATCATGAACGTCGTATCTCGTAAGCTAAAAAGATTTGGGTATTCGTATTCGGAGCCCCAACTCGCAAATCCTGGGGTAGCCCTCAGAGCATACCAGTATTGGGTTGCTAAAAGTAAACTCGGTGAAAAAACACTGGATTCAAGCGGAAGAACTCTGAAATTTTTTCAAGCATAGCAATATACGATATAGCTTGAAGTTGAAAAAATTCTTTCGTTAACATCCAAAATAATTTGTTGAAAAACATAAACATGAGGAGATAGTGAAGCCTGCATTGAAATATATAATGGATGGACTTCTCTACGCAATGCAAAATATGATATCGCTTAAGCGTGAAAAAATTCTTTCGTTAAATATGCAAATGACTTGATATCCAGTACTTGGGATGCGAAGGCAAATATGTTAACTCTAGACCAGGTGAGAAGAAACCAGGAAGTAGTTAAGGTTCAGTCAAAAAGCAAGCTGAAAATTTAAACGAAAAATTGTTTACCGGAAAAAAGTCTTGTGACCGATTACAAGACACTAGCTCTCTCAAGTACAAAGCAGGTAAAACATATATATTAAAAAACTTTAGCCGAAAAAAAAACTACATTTGTAGAACCGTGCAAAAATTGCCGCCAAACTGCTCTATAGACAAAACAGTTCAGGAAATTAATCAACTTTTTTGAAATTTTGAAACAAAAACATTAAGCCATCTACTTAAATTGATTTTAAATAAAATTGCTCAAATCTAAACGATGCCGAACAAAAATCAGAAACCATGCATTTGAAAAAACTGAAAATTTCAAGCACTAAAATGTCGAACAGAAAATTTGAAAAAACTTTAAATTATAACTGAAAAATTTGGCGCCTATTAAAACCAGGAAACCATGAATGAAATTTACCCTCATGAAAATGAAGAAAAAAAAGTAGTAGAAAAATAAATCTAAAAATACAAAAATTAAAAACCCAGCAAGTAAGCCGACGAAAATTGGGACGAAATCAACAAAGCCGGCAAAAAATCAACTTACATCTTAAAATGTTTTCAGCAGTAAAACAAGTATAACTTCAGTAGTTTTAAGCCAAATGTACTACAGCTGTTACACTTGCAACTTAGTTACACTTGGGTAGAAATGGAATTGCAGAAGGAGATGCCCAAACTTCAGTCATCCTGTGAAAAAAGTTATTTACGGGAAAAAAGTCTAGTAACCGAATGCAATACCCTAGCTTATCGCAAGGCTTATAAACATTTTAAACATCAGTTAGCTTAAGCTAATATTTCATGCAGTTTGAGAAAATTGATACGCGTTCTACAAATCTTGTTACAGGAAAACTTGCAAAGCAGTAGATTTAAAGTTTTTTTTACCGTTTTTCTCGTTTTGTCACAGTGCTTTGGTCATTTTTCATCAAAAAAAACTTCACAAGTGTTCCCAGTTAAATTAAATTGAAATACTAATCAATTTTTTTAGTTGTCCATAATTAATATTTTGATCTTTTTCCAAATTTTATCTTTCAATGCATTTTTTTCTGGTTGCTGCTTCATTTATTAGTCTTCACATATTGGCAGCTTTGTTACATTGTGATAGCAAGTCTTTCATAATGGGGCGCTAGAACTTTGTACCGGTTAACAACTTCGTCTAAATTTAATGCGCTGTCAAAAGGCGCGCTGAAATCCTCAATTTTTTTGAAATTTTTAATGTTAATATGTTGAGCAGCCTTTTTTTTATTCGAGAACATTTCTCGATCTTACAAACCGCGTTTTAATATAATCAGAAAAAAAATCTCAGTTTTTTTTGCCCATTTCATGGCTTTCGTTTTGATTTCTATCTGATCTTCTTGATTTCTGTCAGTTCAAAATCAAGCTTGATTTTCTGATTGATCAATTTTTTTATTGTTTTCTTTGCTCTAAAAATTTGTTAATTTGAGTCGACGCTGCAATTCGCAAACAATAAAAAAACATACTGAAAATCAACTTTAAAATGCAAGAGAAGAGGCTACAAAAAAGCATCGAGAAAAATTACCGCATACGGGATTTGAAACCCAGGCGGATTGAATTATTGCAGTACTCAGAAACTGAGCACTAATTTAAGAGAGTTCGGTTGAAAAGAACTCTGTTTTGAATAATGTATAAAAATCTTTTGCTGGTAAGATAAATTGCCCTATTCCAAGAGAGGTAGAACGGACCTCTATCACAATTCCCCCTTTTGTAAAGGGTGATTCGCTACTAGGAACAAAAATGGCATATGCTTAACTGATGAACTACTCATTATAGAGGCGGCAATTCGTTACTGAGTACCAAAGGGGGGAAGGAAATTTCACAGAGGCGAAGCGGAGCTTAGCATCGCTTGCGATACCACAAAACAGCATTGCAAGCTAGCAGACAGGAAAGCAAAGAAGAGCCACTTTTCGAAGAAACAACAACTAAAAAAAACTTCAAAAAATCGCCTTGAATGATGTTCTATTTGCGGAAAACTCGTCCAGAAACAGATTCGACGGCGTTTAAACAAAATTCAAAAACAATTTTTCAGCAAAAAACAATTGTTGTCATGAAAAATTTTGAATTATAAAATCTATTCTGAAACTTTTATTGTTTTCTGCGATCCATAGGAAAACACACAAGTTATGTCGCACTCGAACCACTCAAAATTAGATTAGGAAGCGCGGATGAAATACAAAGCGAAATCATTTGGGCTGAAATTTTTTAAGCATAAAAATTTAAAAAGAAATTTTACGAAGTCAAGGGTGGTAGAGTTGGATATTGCAGGAGTAAATGAAAACAAAAAAAAACTACTACAAAAAAACTGCATGCAACAAAAAATTCAATAACTTCAATAAAACAGTTCTGTCAAACTTAATCTTAAACTAATTTTGGCATTTAAGCCAACGAATAGTAACCCGAAAAAGAAGCAAAAAAAGTTAGCAGTTTTTCAAAGTTTGATTCCATTTTTCGGCCGTTGTGTATCCATAAATAAATACCCCGATTGAACAGAAACGGCGCTAGTAGAAACGAAGAAATAAGCCTTTAGACAATAATAACAAGCATGGTAAAATTGACCATTTCGTGAATAAAGGTAAAAAAGTCAGTCAAGCCAGAAAAACTACAAGGGTAAGGATAATATATTCAAATTGAATTATAAAAAATATGCCGTCAAAAATATTTCAGGTTTTATACATCGCTATTCCCCATAGCGGGAAAAAAAGCCTCTGCAAAAGCTCGCACATTAGAACTCTAATAAAATATTCAAAATAACTGAAAAAGATCTATAATTTTTGTAAAAATGCATGATTTTGCCGATTACATTATACCCGGATGCAAAAATCGAATGTGAAAATAAATGCCAATCAGTACAATTGATAAAACAAACCCCAACCAATTCTGAATAAGATAAGCGTTCCAAAAAGAAAACGAAATAAGAAGAAAAGCACACTAGGGAAGGCAAGAAGACTCTAATTAATGCTGCAATTTGAACAAATTTCTACGGCATATGGTATTTTTCCAGCCTTGTTGAAGCATAAAAAATTACTCTTCAGTCACGGCTTTTATTTTCAAGTACCATTATTTTGGTTCCAACTCTAAAACGAGGGAAAGAAAGACTGTTCCGTCGCAATTTCGAGATGAAGGAGACGCACTTTACTTACAGCAGAGATTTATTCAACATGCCTGACATTATAAAAATTACTTTAAAGCATTTAAATAAGATGCAACCATTACAGCTAAATATATTAAATATCATTGAAAAAAAAACGTATTTTTGGGGCGAAAGACATTTCTGTATTATTTTCGGATCTACTTAAGAATTGCCACCCTATTAATAAAAGCTGAAAATAGCACTAATTAATAGAGAGCTTTTTCCTTAAAACTCGAATTTTACAGCAATCTGATTGGTCGAAAATGCGTTATTTTAACCTACCTAACCATTACCCCCCTTTTTGAGAAAGGGGGGGGGGCAATGGTTAAGTAGATCCTTATTTGCGAAATTCACGAGGAGGAATACCGCTTTTTTTGAAGAGCACCGTTTATACGATGATGGAAATAAAATGATTAGAATGGGAAATATTTGAAAACGTTTACGTAAAACAACCATTCACAGACCTGGGCTGATGAACCAAACTGTGTTGTTCCACGTGTCATTATGGATAAACAACCATTGATGATTCGTTAGAACAAGCCAAAGCGGATAAAAGTGGACAACCGTGTCAGAAAAATTAAGTAAATTTCTAAAGCCCTATCTGAAATATTTTGGATCAAGCGAATGAACGGTCGAGCTCCTCCACAAAATTCAAGGAGAAATAATGATGCAATATCAAAAAATATTTCAAGTATCAAAAAAGACTAAAATCTCACAGGGATCTACTTAGCAATTACCCCCCCCCCCCCTCTTTGAAGAAGGGGGGGCAATTGTTAAGTAGATTAATATAACGCATTTTCGACCAATCAGATTGCAGCAAAATTAGAAGTCTCAATACAAAGCTCTAGCGCTAATTTACTGCTTTTATTAAAAGGGGTGGCAATTCTCAAGTAGGTACCAACGGGAGGGCAATTGTTAATAGATCCTCTTACAGATCAGTTGTTTTTTCATACTACATAATTTTCATGGAATTTATCGAACAGCTTATTCAGGATCTCCTGAGATAAATACAGATGCGTTCAGAAAATTTCGAAATGAAAGATAATAAATAAATAACCGCGGCAAGCGTAGCTTAATTATATTTTATTTAAAAAAATATTTGTTAATTAACTCACTTAAAAATATATCCCAGAAGAATACACATATCTGAAACAACAAAGGAGGAATATATAAAGTGGGAAGAAATCAAACTTGAACAATTAAGTTCGTCACTGATTTTTCACAACTCAATTGTATCGATAGTTGATGTACATAAAAAGGTTTACAACCTATGTTGAATACACAGGCCCTGGCTATGCACCTTGAACAACTTCCTAATAGTTTCAACTTTCAGTTCGACATTATTCAGACAGTGGGAGAAGATGTTTCTGGAGATTAAATTTTTGATTTGCTTTCCTAGAGTCGACCCCGAACATTTTTAGAGACCAGCCTATTATTTTTCGACTTAATTGTCGCAAATTGCGAGGCAACAAAAAACATCTCAAAGTGCGAACTTGATAGACCATTATATTTAATCGAAACAAGTACTAAATAGCCGTGGCTTAACAGGAAATTTTGGCATTCTTAACAATTCGGAATTTGGGGTAGCGTGTCGTTAAAATAAATTCCGCATAGAAACGGTAAGACTGTTCATGTCAGTCATCCAATTCTACTTGAATTAATTTTTATTGATAGCATTAAAAAACAGATTGCATGAGGCGTGAGTTTCCGCCATTCACAAGTCCCGGAATGCTGACGATCTTTACGAATGCAGACCTTTACGAATTAGTTTGTCAATCAATTTTAGTTCAAAAACATATGAAGCTTCTCAAGGCTAGAACGGTTAATTTGATCAATCCTAATACAGTGCTGATTTAAAGTAACCGGACAAAATAAACAAAACTCGAATTTTCAAACGCATTTTTCTGAATTTGGGTTAAAATTAGACGAAAAATGAAGAGAACAAAAGTTGCTTATGGTTTCATCAGAATTAATATTGTGCAATTTTTTTCTCCAAAATTCTCAACCAAAATTTTACCCCAAAAACGGGTCATTTTGGCTTTTTCAATTAATCAAAAATTACGCTGAAACTACTTTGTTAATTGATAAAAAATATATATCACAAGAAGCCTCTTACACAGCCCAACAAAGTTCTAGAAGAGTTAAATCTCCAAAAACCTGTATAAGAGAAAATATTTTTGCGTGATAGTCAAGAAATGTGATTTTACTATATAAAACCTAAAATCTTAACTTAAAAACAAACTTAAAACAATTTACTCAAATTTTTGGAGATTCAACTTTTCTGGAACTTTGTTGGGCTGTGTAAGAGGCTTCTTGTGATATATATTTCTCATCAATTAAAAAACTAGTTTCAGTGTAATTTTTGATTAATTGTAAAAAGCCAAAATGACCCATTTTTGGGGTAACATTTGGGTTGAGAATTTTGGAGAAAAAACTACACCATATTAATTCTGGTGAAAATCTAAGCAATTTTTGTTCCCGTCATTTTTTGTCTAATTTTAACCCAATTTGAGAAAAACGCGTTTGAGATTTCAAATTTTATTCGTTTTGTCCGGTTAATTTAAATCAGCACTGTAATATTTTGATTGAAACTGTGCATTTCGTTAGAAATTCGGATAGTTTAAAAAAAAGGCATAGCTCTTTTTGTTTATTCCGAAAAGCTTTTGATATTATTGATTAATTGCAAACAACTTGTTTAATTGGGAATTGAAGAATTATCCTGAAACTTGATGAGCCGTGGACATTGGCGTGTGCTAGATAAAATATCCAACTTTAAGCTCATCGGACTCAAAATCGACACAAATTACAAATACAACAAAAAGACATCGAGTTCAGGTTCTGTGGCACTTGTAGTGATAATATTGGTTAGACAAGTAGCTTTAATTATCTTTGCTTTCTAAAAGACAAGGAACTGAACGTTTGAGATCACGTCAACAAAGTTTGTAAAGTTTAATGGAAAAATGTACCTCACACGATGGGTTTTCGAAAAACTCTTTCTGATAGTTTGAATCATCTTACGTAATGCTAGTGATCTCATATGGTCTTTTTTTAGTATGATCGCGCATCAAAGAGTTATTCGAATCATTCTCTTCTCGCACAGTTTTACGAACCATTAGTACAAAAACTGTCGATACAGCTATTTGCCAATGCTTATTCTGTTATTTTGAATAAATGCTACAAAGTTGCACAAAATGTCAGAGAAGAAGCATGACTTCTTTTTGCAAATTTCAAATACGATTTTTTTCAGAGAATCGGAATTTCATTGAGATATTTTTGAAGTAAAAGTAATTTGTTGACACAGCGAAAGATTGATAAATTGTAACTTATGCCTGCGACAGAAAAAAATTAATGCAAAAAAAATGGATAGCCGTTTGCTGTGCAAGTAGCTCAGCATTTTTTGACAACATTCATTAAAAAAATTCTTTAAATTAGTCTCGTTTTTTTTTGTGGGTGATGTGATGAGAGCAATGCAAACGCGTAGAAAGTTTGCAAATTAGACATAACTGACATTTTTCATTTTTTGCCTTTGAAGCGACACAAAATGAGATAATTATGCAGATGGAAAAAAAAAGCCGAAACCATTTAGGTCGATAAAACTTTTAAGCGAAAACAGGCAAACCAAGGAAATTATACAAAGGATTATTCAAGTTAGAAATTACAGGAGAAAATGGCTGACAGCACAAAAAAAATTCCCGATGTGGCAGCCGACATACCATAAGCAGACCCAAGAAAGTCCGAAAATTCAATTTTTCCTGAAAACAATTCTAATTTCATACAAACTGAAACAAAACAAGGTCCGACCGGCACTCCAACCCCAGACCTTAGGGTACAAAGGCATCCGCGTTACCTCTAGGCCACGTGGAAAAAGGTCTCGAAGTTGCAAAAAGGCCTCGAAAAGGTTCACTAACAAAGCAACTTCACAATTTTGTGCAGATGTATAGAAAAAGTTGTATACGGGGGAAATAGTCTAGTTCCCGATTACAAGACACTTGCTCTCGAAATTGTTATAACAAAAAATAAACATATAACATAGCCAACTGACAGTTGGAAAAGAGAAATGAACGCAAGGAAACAGAAAAATACCGACTTGTTTTTTCAAAAATCTTCAACTTTTGAAATTCGACTTAAAAATTAGATGGCCTTAAGCTCTTTGAATTGGTAGAAATTTTTGATGGACACTATTTTGTTAAAATCAACCCAATTTGAGAAAATTGGATCAATAGGTTTGACTTTTATTTCGCTGGGAAATCTGATAATTATTTTCCATTTTCAAAATTAGAAGTCAATCATGTTTTTCGTGACCTTCACAATTTTGCTGTTCGATAGTGGAGTTTGCCTTCCTTTTAACAATAGAAATGCACTGATCTCAAAAAGAAATCACCAGTCAAACCGCGAAAAATCAAAATTGAGCGTGAACAAATTTTAAGACTTTTTACCGAGGTCGATCCTCGCACCACTTGCGATGCTGAAAATTGGAAACAAAAAGAAAAAAATTGAAATTTCTGTTTCGCAGAACTTTTAATCATGAAAAATAATTAAATGAAAAATATACAAGCAATTTCTTTAATCCATTTCCAACTAACTTGGCTGCACTGCATTAAATTTCCGATAAGACAAGATGAAGTTTTGTAAAACGCACAAAGAAGAAAAAAGAAAAAAAAAGTAGACACAACTCAAATCTTTATTAGAGAAAAAAATTACACAGAGGAGACTGAACTGAAAGAATAACAAAAAAAATTTAAATTGCAAATAAAAAACTTCCCAAAAAACCCTTAAGTCAAATTTTATATTGGTTCAAAAAAGTGTCCAGAAAAAGCTCAATAAAAAGATTCAAAAAAACTTAAGTCAGCCAAAATCTTAGAAATAAAACAAGTAATTTGGGGAAAAAGCGCAAACCAAGATACATTTAAAATCGAAAAACTCTTCCAGAAATTTTGAACGAATTGACTTTAAGAACTTCTCGATTTAAGAGCACTTTATACTTACTTTATCTCAGATACACCAAATGCAATTGCTGCCGACCCAAGCAAATTAAGAAGAGAGCGATAAAAACAAAATACATCTGATGTTGAGGGAAAAATTGATATCCAGAAATTATACAAAAAACTACGCGAAAAACTCACAAACACAAATACATGCACCAGAAATAATCAGATAAACACAGCCGGTTACACAACCCAAACTAAAAAAGTGTCGATTTTATTGTTCAACAACCTAAGACATAGCCAACAGACAGTTGGAAAAGAGTCAATGAACGCAATTTAAAACAAAAATGACTTCATTTAAAAAAATCTCAACTTTCGAATTTTATAGAAAAAATTAATGCCCCTGAAGCTTTTAAGCTTCTAATACAATTAATGATTGGCAATAATTCGATATAATTGACCCAATTTATAAAAACTGGATAAATAGGTTCATTTTTTATTTCACTGGGAAATCTGAAAATTAAATTACTCTTTGGAAACTAGACGTCGATCACGTCTTTTGTGATCTTTACACTTTTGCTGTTCGATAGTGGAGTTTACCTTCCTTTTAACAAAGGAAAAGAACTGAACTTAAAAAGAAATCGAAAGACAAACCGCGAAAAAGTGAATTTGAGCCTGAACAAATTTTAAGACTTTTCCTGAAAAAAAAAACGAAAAATCACCGCGACCTATATAGGGGTCTGAACTAGGTTCATTGACTCCAAAAACAATTGAAAAAAATCTGTGAGGTTGATTCATTTTTTTAAATTTCTAATTTTTGGTACGGGTTCAAACACTATCATTTAACATCAACCAATTAAAAAAGCACATCGGGAAAAATTAGCTGACAGAATTAAGGTCGAACGTCCTCCAGAAACCTAAAATCAAACGAACATTTTTGGAACCAAACGTTTACTTTACAAGAACTTAATTCGCGACCAATACACCGACCATGCTAATACCCTATCAGTGGATATTGAAAAGTTAGTATTAATGACTATTTGTCCGTTCTGTGAACAAAGTTCTTCACGGAAAAAAGTCCAGTACCCGGTTGCAATATCCCTGCTTATCGCAAGGGTAATTAACTTTAAAATTTCGGTTTCAGGTTTCGGCTCTAAGATTTGAGTTGTATATTGCGAGTTGTCCTTGAATGTGAGTTGTCGTTCAAAGCTAGCTGTCTTTTGTTGCGAGTTGTATATTGCGAGATTTCTTTTTTTGCGAGTTTTCGCATTACGATCTCTGATATATGAAGGAGATTTCGATTCATCTTTGTCCCATGAAGACCGTGAGTAGAATGGCTTCATTTACAAAGCCAACTCTTTTAAATTTAGTTCGAGTTTTCTTCATCATAGTCAGCACATCGAGTACCATATCCATTTCACATATTGGTTACATACAAAAGAAGACAACACCTAGTGCCACATTAAAATTTGTCTTTAATTCATATAACTTTCTCCATCCGAACATAAATTAGCGTTATTGTGCTCATCGCGTTATTGTGCTCATCCACTGCGAATTAGTAGAAGGAACTCTTCGTATGAGAGGAGTCCGTCCCCGTCCTTGTCTCCCACTTTGATCATCTCCGCCGCCTCCTCGTCCGTCATCTTCTCACCTAACATCGCCATCACCTTGAAACATACCAGGGAATTTTTCAAGGATTATACATTTACTCGCGGAACAACTCATTAAAAAACGCATCTTCTGTGACTTATTTGAATGGCTTCAAGTTTTTACGTGAAATTCAATTTTTGCCAGACAAACCCCGAGCCATTCAATCGAGCTGAAAAAAGTCATTTCACTCGAAGTAGACATTAATATTACGAAAGTTGTCTCCCTTTTTCAAAATGTGCAAACACGAAAAGATGCAACATTGCGTTAAATTCAATGATAACTAGCGTTTAACGCACCTCCGGTGCTTCGAAATTTTTCGACAACTCAAAAAAAATCGCATATATTGGAAACAACATCTGCAAACTTTTAGTATACTCTGACTTCACCCAATTACAGGGTTGGTAATTTCGAACTTTTTAATTTTTTTAAATTCCCATTTTAAAAGCGTCATCTCGCAAACTTAATGGGCCTCTGGAGAAATTTGGAGGCCAGATTTGCAACCACTGAGAGTCCCTGAGAGCACCCTACTATAGGGTTAGGAATTCAACATTTTTTGAATTTTTTTAAACCCAAGTTTCCCAAAAAAAAAATTGAAAAAAAAACTATTTATCTCGAAAACTGAAAGGATTTGAGCATTCATATTAAGAGGCAAGATTTGAGACGCCAGGGTGTACGCTGAAAATAAGATTGTATCTTCATCGAGTTGGTAATTTCAATAATTTTGAATTTCTTTGTAGATAAGTTCTTTCAGAAATTTTGAAAAAATAAAAAAAAACGTCACATTTAGGAAACTAAAAGCATTTGAGCAGTCGCGTTTAGAAGTCGCATGTGGCAGGATTTGCAACTCTTTAGAGTACCCTGACAACACCGAACTATAGCGTTGGGAATTTCAAATTTTGAAAAACAATTAATTTAAACTTTTTGAAAATCACAAAAAAAAATCACATCTCGAAAACTACAAAGAATTGAGCAGTCATATTTGGAGGCAAGATTCGCAATCCTTGAGAGTACTCTGAAAGGACCTAACTACAGGGTTGGGAATTTCAGATTTAAAAAAAAAGACAATAATAATTTAAGTTTTCTGAAAATTTTTGAAAAAATCACAAAAAACGTCATATCTCGAAAACTACAAAGAATTGAGCAGTCATACTTGGAGGCAAGATTCGCAATCTTTGAGTGTACTCCGACAGGACTTAACTACAGGGTTGGGAATTTCAGATTTTCAAAAAATAAAAACAAATGTAAGTTTTCTGAAAAATTTTGAAAAAATCACAAAAAACGTCATATCTCGAAAACTACAAAGAATTGAGCAGTCATATTCTGACAGGATCCAATTACAGGGTTGGGAATTTCAGATTCTGCGGGAAAAAATTAATATAAGTTTTCTGGATATTTTTTGAAAAAATCACAAAAAAGTCATATCTCGAAAACTACAAGGATTTGAGCAGTCATATTTGGAGGCAAGATTCGCAATCCTTGATAATACTCTGACAGTACCCAACTACAGGGTTGGGAATTTCAGAGTTTTAAAAAAAATCATAATTTAAGTTTTCTGAAAATTTTGAAAAAATCACAAAAAACGTCATATCTCTAAAACTACAAGGATTTGAGCAGTCATATTTGGAGGCAAGACTTGCAATCCTTGATAGTACTCTGACAGTACCCAGCTACAGGGTTGGGAACTTCAGAGTTTTTTAAACTATTTTGTTATTTGAAATTTCTGAAAATTTTTGAAAAAATCTCAAAAATTGTCTTATCTCGTTAACTAAAATGATTCGGGCATTGAAAATTGGAGGCCAAATTTGCAACCCCTAATTCGATATTGGGTTGCTTAATTTAAACTCGGTAAAATAACCACTAAAATCAAATTGGAAAGTCGAAAGAAAATTCTTAACCATTGCAATATACGATATAGCTTAAACATGCTAAAATAATTCGTTGAAAAAGCTTAAACATGGCGAGATAGTGAAGCCCGCATTTAAATATATAATAGATTATAGGTTCTAAAAAAATTCGCAAAATAAAAAAACTCTATGACCTGTCATTAGCTGCGGTTGAAACAGTCGTAGCTCGGTGGCGAAACAAAATAAAGGCGGAAACTTAAAAAAAATGGAATAGAGATTAATCTGACCTGTCTGAGTTCATCTGGTGATATGAAATTATCGCAGTCCTTGTCCAGCACTTTGAATGCTTCCAGAATCTTCTCCTCATTTTCCTCTACTTCAGTGATCTTCCTCGCCATCATTCCCAGGAACTCAGCGAAGTCAATCTCCCCGTTGCCATCCTCGTCCGCCTCAGCCACGATCTCTTCCAATTCTTCTTCCGACGGGTTCTGCCCGAGATTCCTGAAGACAACAGCACTCTATAACTGAAGTCGTCTTTAAACATTAAGACAAGTCGTTCCAAAGCTTATATTACACGTCGGTGTAAAAATGAACACAATCTTTTTGAGTTAACTAATTTATTCAAAAACCAACTACTATACATGTATTCATACAAGTTTACAGATCACTGGATCAAAATTGGGAGTAGATTATATTATAGCAAAATGATCTTGACCTATTATAATGTCAACGTATACATAATTGTAATGGACAACCATGCAGGATGTGCATAAAGAGTTGACTTTCGAAGTCCTTCTAAGATATATTTTAGTAAAAAGCTAAATGTGACATCTCCAATATGCAAATAGCTTTTTAGGGGTTGGTGATTATCTTCGTGTCACCCTCAAAACCTAATTGAGCGGATGAAAACTGAAAATAACTGCTTTAGCTTTACCTCAGAAGTGAACCCAACTCGTCCAAGTCGATGGTGCCGCCTCCGTCCTGATCGAACTCCATGAACGCCTCCTTGAACTCGGCGATGTTGTCGTCCGTGAACTTGCTGCGCCACGGGAAGTGGTCGATATTGTACGCGTCACTCATCTCGATTAGTGTCAAGTGCGAATAATCGAATTATAGTAATGAGGTAATATCGAACAAAGTAAAGTTTGAACAATTGAATTATTTTTGGAAGCGGTACTCAAAACTGTTTAAAAAAGTGCCAACTTAAATCTTATCTGCAGAAACATAAATCCAATTTAATTTGAAAAGAGATGACTTTGACTTTAAGCAAGGAGCGAATGAATTTGTTCCAATTATTTGACGATTATATTGCTGAACTGTAATACTTGGCATTTAAATTGGTAATTTGGCATATCATCATCAGCCAGAAAACATATGGCAAGATATCAAATTACAAATTAAACCTCTGGAAAAATCTTTGAACTAAATCCTCAAAAACAACGCACTGATTAACCAAGCAAACAAATATCAAAGAAAAAAAACTGATTTAAATTATCAAAAAAAAAACAAGAAACTATGTCCAAACAAATTCAATGCAACATTATGCAATTTTAACTCAAAAAATTATGAAAAAAATTTCAACTTCTACTCGATAATCTAAGCATTCATTGGAAGATGCATCATTAATACGGCTGCCCTGGCAACCAATCCTCCAAAACTCAACTTAACACCATACACTTTGGATTCAGGTCTGTCTTTTCTTCAAAGAAAGCTTCATCTGAAAGAAATCTCTCAGAGCGTCAAGTTTGGTATCATATAAACCCTTTTGGTCGTGACTAGGATTTTGAAAAAATATATATCAAAAAGTTCCTTGAGAAAAATTGGGACGATATTTTACTGAATTAGACGGAATTCGATGATCAGCTGTTGTAATTCAATTGTAACATTGCTTTAACTATAGTTACCGATATTTCTTGCAGTTTGTCCTAATTCACTGGCCATGTCTCGAAAAAAATAAGAGGACATTTTAGCCCAAAATTGCAATTATTTTTATTTAACTAATATTAGGTTTTAGACTTATCACTTAGTTCGGATCATTTTGTGCTACTTGCACAGCAGCCGACTGTCCTCGTTTGATTTACATTAAAGCTTTCCATGATTTAGCCATACGTGGAACAATAAAAAATAATAGCGAGTAATAACTTAATGGTCTTAAAAACGGGAATCAGTTTTATTGTAAATAAACCGAGAGTACTCGAAGTTTCATAATAAATCTTATCTGCTTACGTCTCAAATAATTTTCAATCATTCGTACCTGATTTCGATAGTTGCGACACGCTACTTGGTGAGAATTTAGCCGGCAGCAATGAGTCTCCGATAATAAACGCAATCCTACCAGGACCATCCGTCTCCGTAACTGAATCAGCGCCAGTGTTCTTTCCTGCAGCTGCACTCGAGAATGACGCAGCGCTACTTTCGGAATCATTTGTGAGTCTTCTGGACAAAACTTGTTCGGATGGTCTTTTTTCAGGTTTTCCGCGCATGATGCGGAGTTCCATCTGTCTTCCACTATCTGTGCTCATAACTCTTCTCTACTTATTCTAATGATATGAACCGTTTTCGGAATCATTAATGATAATTGATGCTTTTGGGTGACTGAACAAGCTGACAAGTGAAAGAAATAAATCGATCACTCAATCGAGTTGTTAATATGAGTTTATACACTGCCAGGTCAGCTCATTTTTTTCAAACAGTCCATTTTAACTGAAGTAACAGACAGGGTTTAAAAACTGTTAAGGGACAAACTCAATTGTTTTTAGAAGTTAGTGAATGCAATAACCAGGAGTTAGGAATTAGTAATGGATACAGGCAAACTTTTATTTTTTCAAGGAAATCTATCCATGAGTTGCAAATAAAAATCTAACGCAAAACGATGGTTTCTTAGCTGTAATCAGTTTATTTCAATTTCGGTATAATGAATTGTGCCCAAATAAAAAAGGAAGCGCTTTGCAAAAACTGCTCAAAACATTCAAAGAAGTGAAATTGCACTTTGCAAGAAGCTTAATTGGATATAAGTTTTAGCGTAACACATACAATTTGTACACGTTTAGTCAGTTACGTTGCAGTAAGTAGACAAACGCATACGCAGACAGGTCAGTAAGCAGAAAATTTCTCAAATCAAGGCAACTTTTACAAAAAAAAACATCGTATTAATTCCCGGACATTTCTAAACAACTTTGGTTCCCATCTCAGATACCAACTGAATTTGAACAATAATGGTTGGTAAAAAATGAATTTCAGCTAATCAGATTTGAATATTGTCAATTTTGTCTGCTTCTTGATCTGTCTGCTTCCGCATTTGTGTACTTCCTGGCCGCACACCTTTTTATGTTTCCAATAGTTTCGAAGAGTTCGGGAAATCATTTTGGTCGAACTAAGAGCAACAAAAAGACTACACATTTTTGTCCACCCCAGTTTTCAAAACCATGCCTAAAGTTTGGAAAACCCACATTGGCCAGTCACCTTTTATTATCGACTGAAAAAAAAATTGTTCTACGTTAACAATCAAAATTGTCGTTGTTCCGAACACGTCACGTAAGCGACGGGAAGGAGCTATGAAGTGGCAAAACTAATGTATATTTGTAAATGAACTTTCAATTCAATTCTCCTGCTATGTACACATTAGTTTAACTAATATATAGTCTCATTAAACTAACTCCGTCATTTACTAAAAAAAAACAATTAGAAAATTATTTATTTTTTGAATTTCTTTACTTGTCATTGAGGCCGGAACATTTGGAGTTACAACAGCCAAACTTCGTATATTACCTTAGAAAAAACTAATATATCGGTGATTTCTTTATAATACGCACGGGAGGAAAATGTAATGACTATTTCTAACAATGATTATCATCTATAAAATTTGGTAACAAATTCGTCGGTAATGTATAAAAAGTTACGAAATCACATTGACTCAAGTTTAGGTATGGCGTGATTACGGTTTTACCTCCGTAAATTAGTATGAAAGCTTTTGCAGTGAGAAAACTTAAATAACACAGAGACAAAGCGGAGTAGTAAAAAATTAGGAAAAATCGAAAATGTTGGAATTTATTTCAGTGAATAAGCTAGTTTGGCAAAAAACACGCCAAATCCGAAGTATGTGAATTGGAATAAAAAAATAACCAACGGTAACAAAGCCGAAAGTATCTGAGCAGAAACCCTTTAAACCCAAAAAACTTCATTAAGACAAACTAATAAAAGTTTTTACACAACACGCACACAAAATACTTTTTCGCTCATCAAACGCCGCAACAAGCATTGTCACATCATTTTTTAATTACTCCCAATTAATAACCAGATACCCTGATTGCGATTAGAAAATGGTGCACCATTCATAAATTGAATTCACAATTTGATTTAGACATTTTTTGATCGATTAAAGAACTTGCAACTTCTAGCCATAAAAAAACTGATATGGCCTTATCAATTGGCATTGCAATTTTAAAACCGCAAATCAATGGTTTGTTCAAGCGAGGCCAATGACTAAACTGCACGTGCCATCCTACAAAGCCCCTACCAAATCCATGTCGGAAAAAAATTGCAAGAAGTAAAAAAAAATAGGTTGACATTTGAAAAAATCCTTCGTTATTTTTTAAAAGTGGCTACGTGGGGTTAACTATTTACGCTGTGACCACGACTCCTAGTTGATCTAAAACCATTCAGCAAATCAACAAAATAACTGCAAGCGTTAGAACTGACGCCGGGGCCCAATTATAAACATCGAAGAATTCCCGGAACCACGAGGAATGAATTTACAATGAACAACTCCGTCATATCATTGAATGGAATTTTTGCATTTGCAGCGTTATCAGCTCCTGATCTCCTTGAGCAGTCTGATATTTGGCAATGCAGCATTTCTGTAGCACTGTTTGTTCTTAAACTACATTTACATAACTCACAAGCTTGAGTCATTTTGATACGCTATGTAAGTGTTTATGCCTTCGAAAAAACGTTCACATAACTTAGAAAACTTTCAGCTGCTAGTATTATCTGGGCTCCGCATTTGTTACGGAATTCGAAGCCGATCGCCTAAGTGTCTTTAAAAAAGAACAAGGATAGCCGGTTGCTCGGTTGCTGTGCAAATAGCACAGAATCTTCCGATCACATTCTTAATTTTTTTTTCAAATTAGTGTCCTTTCTTGTGCATCGTGTGATGATAAAATTATACAAACGCGTGAAAATTTAGTGAATAAGGCATGAAAGACTACAATCGTCCTCAAAAAATGAACAAAAAAATTTGTTTTCAATTTTTTGCACTAAAATGTTGAATATCTTTTTAAAGATTTTTTACCAGCGCTAAACGAAGCTTCCAAAGCTAGTTTTCGTTTTGTAAAATCAAGTTCTTTTAAGCCTAAATTGCTAATTTCATATATAACGAACATTACTCGATCGCTTTACTCACTCGAAAATAAACGAAAAATCAAAAATTGTATACCCTTTTTCTCGACACTGACATAATTTTTTTAGTGTTCGGAACAAAAACGTATTAGTTCCAGTTCTGTCATTTCTTCTAAGCAGTATTACATAACTCACATGAAATTGTATTTATATTAAGACAAATTTAGCCTCAATGTTACAAAACTAATTCACGTGTTTTATTATCGAACTCGATTAACTTACTAGAACACGCAAAAAATCGAAACTGTTATTAGCTAAAACAAACTTGTGTAACGTGAAAAAAATCCGAGAAGTTGAGCAACTTGCTTGTCACAAACGTTAAACCACAAGGACAACTGGAAAAATCCTACTGAGCAGAGTCTCAGACGAAGAACAACTTTCTTAAAAGCTTTAAGACAAATGAACCGAAAGTCAACAATCGATTTTGGCCAAAAAACAAAATTTAACAAAGAGTCGACGCTGCACTTCAAAAACACAAGCGACGAAACTACTAACAGAGATTTAAGAAACAGACAAAAATCTACAATCCAGAAAACGAACCTTAAAATATAAAAACTTCACCTCTACTGGATTCGAACCACAGATGTTCAGATAAGGAGTCTTATGTCCAAACCACTCAGACATATTCGCTTGAGACTTTCAAACAAAAGCAACCAATAAATCAATTAGACAGATAGACACATGTGTTTAAGTTATTATTCTATGCATGATGCATAAGTGCCCTCAAAAATGAGCAACAATTTATGCGAATCTGGTTCAAAAAATGACACATCGCTTGCAGCTTGCTTGTGTAACAGAATCGATGCTTGCTGATCAAATGGCACAGAAATTTCCGACCACAATTATAAAAAAAAACGTTTCTTTTCTTTCAAATTGTGTCATTTTTGTTGGTAGTGTGATGAAAAGATCTGAACAAAAGTTTAAGACTTAGCCATATTTAATAATTAAAAATAAAATTAAGCATATTGACAAAAAGTTTCACCGATAATGGAAAAAAATCAAAATAATTCATAATTTTTTTCAAACATTGCAGAAAATTTTGTTGGTTTAAAAAAAATAATTCCCAAGACAGTCTCGGAGTCGGAAAAAAATCGGAAATGTTGAAAAAACTAGATCTATCAAAATAAATAAGGCTAGTTTTGAAAGAAAAACATGCCAAGACAACAGAAGGTGACATTTATATCAGTAGAAAAACTACTACGCGGTAATACAGCAGAAAAGAAACCTTAGAAGCCGAAAAAAAATCAAAAAGACTTAAGACATAAAAAGTTATTAAGCCCCACTCAGCCTCAAAACACAAACACTAAAAACTACATTTGCTCGTCAAAGAAACAAAATGAGGTCACCAAGCCGATGAAAAGCTGAAACCTATAAGGCTGAAGCAAAACTTTTACGGCGGAAAAAAATGACTGATTAAAAGTTATTAAGTCCCCCTCATCCTCAAAACACACACCGAAACCTATCAAGCGGAACAAACTCTATTAAGATTTCTGCGGTCCAGTGGGAAGCATAAAAATTATTTCGTTCTTGAAACTCTTCAAAATTAGGTCAATAAGCCGACATCAGTTGGACAGAATAAAGTTTTAAAGCGAAAAAAATAAGCAAAACCAAGGTTATTAAAACTACAAATAGCAGAAAAATCATAATTTTAAAAGCAACAACAATGTAAATTGTGTACAGCAAAAAAAAAACAACGATGTACCAACTAAGCCGACAAAACATTAGCAGACAAATAAGCCGACAATTTTTTTTGAAACGGTCTGGTGGTAACGAACTTGGTCTGGTGGTAACGAATACGCTTTGGAGGGCAAAGCATTTCAACCCCAATACCTTTGCCCTCCAAAGAGTATTCGTTACCACCAGACCAAGTGTGCCGGAGACGCAAAGAAATATGAATTTATCATGAACTGAACCTTAATTTACCATTTCTAATTTTGACCATTCTGTGAACAAAGTAATTAAGGGAAAAAAGTCAAGTACTGGAATGCAATACCCTTGCTCATCGCAAGAGTTAAAACTCAATCTACTGGAGTAAAAAAGATGCTTGTGACTTGAACAAAGATTATCGTACTATTATAGGCCTACTCGCTAAATTTGCTAGAATTTTTACTAAAATCAAAAAATTTCAAAACAGTTCTTGAGGAAACTTTAAAAACTCTGAAAATATTCAATGTCGTTAGAATCAAAACTAAAGGTGCTTCAATATGATACATCCCTCGACCCAATCCGATGATTAATATTTTTGACACCTGATTTACGAGGGGAAAAAATTTGAAACACCAGATGAGAAAGTTCTTTCCCACTTAGTGATCGGACTGAAAATCAGCCATTATTTAGAGTTAGCGATATTTGTTATCTTTTAAAAAATTTATCCCTAAGAAAGGCCTGGTTGACACCAGCTCTTTCGAGTCGGATTCCAAAGAAATTCACGAAACAAACTAGACGAACAAAAAAAAACTCGGAAAAAAAAACATTTTAAGGTGTTGGAGACTATTGTCGCATAAAAATAGATGCTTGATTATTTTTGACACCTCACACAAAAAATTGAAATAACCATAGTGCCTCGAATCAAGAGCAAACAAAAAAAACTTCGCAGAAAACTACAAAACCAAATTCCAAATCGTACACTTCAATTTAAAGCTGGAAATCATTTTTGGTAAAACCTTCGAAAATTTCAACCCCGGGGAAAAATCTGAAGTAATCCGGGGAAAAACTGAAGTTTTTATTTTAGCACTTCGGGGAAAAACTTCGGGTAAAACACTCATTTCGATCCAGCTTCCCAAACTCATGTCAATCTTTAAACTTTCCTGCAAAAGAATCTGTTTTACAGTTATTCGTTTCTGATAGTCCCGAGAAGGCTATACGATCCGAGAACGCTCAAATCCTTAGATTAACAAATTGATTTTTCACTAATTATGGTCAAGTAAGGATAAGTAGTTTTAAAGGTCTTAAAAATAATTTAAGCTCGTGTTTGGTACATTTTCAAAATAAAGAGGAAACTTTTAAAATATTACTCCTCTTTGTTTTATGAAGTTTAAAATTACGTTCAGGATCACTGATAAAGTAAAGATAAATGTGTTACCATCGCGAAAATTGTCAAATTCATAGAGCAAGTGCGTTATTCTACAGTACGTAACTCGCGTGAGTCGAAAACTACTGGCGAGTGGTTGTACATGCTTTGTACAACAAACGCATTTTCTTTGCGAGAGCGGGGGTTTCATATTTATCAGGGGGTCCCCCAATTTCGGATACACAGGCGGACACAGAGATATTAGCATTGCATGCTAGCAGACAAAATGAAACGGAAGCCACCCAGTAAGAAACTTTTTCGCTAAAAACGTTTTTCTGTGGGAAATGTCACTAAAAATACAAATGCTTGTCTCAAAAGATGGTTATAATTTGAGGGAAAAAACGTTCAGCAACACAATCGCCGTCATTTAATATTCATTTGGAAACATTTATATAGCAGCAGCTAAGCCGAAAAAAAAATCACATTTAAAAAATCGGCTGACAGTTTTTCCTTTCGAACAAAGCAAAATAAGGTCACTACTTTAAAACCATAAATGCTGAAAAAATATTCATATATATTCTGAAAAAAAAACATACAAATTCAGAGGGCCCGAAGATTTCCAATCTAAACGAATTAATAAAAAAAAAATCAATTAAAATGAAATTGCATTCAGCACAAAAAGTCAGCTATGTGGCAACTAAAACGACAAAAGATGGACAGACAAAAAAGTCTATATTCCGATTTCATAACGCTTGCTAGTCCTAAGCTTCAAGAAATCTGATTAAGATCATGCCAAAATGTAATCAAAAAATCCATAAAAGTAAAATTGTCATAACATTTTAAAAATTTAATGCTGACGACAATTTTTCAGCATTGAAAATATTTTTTCTAGCTCCCAAAAATGTCTTTTTCACAGACAAAATGGCAGACAGAAATTGAGACGAAAGCCACTTAATTTTAAAAAAACGTTTTTGAAAATGTCCAGAAAAGCAAGACCTACTTAAATTTTTATATCTTTGCCTCAATTTGACTTAATTGAACTCAGTTTTTGAACAAAACTCGCCAAACAATACAATTAAGCAATTAAATTTGCATCGAAGCAAAGCTTAAGGAGCGGTAACAAAGCGGGCATTTTTTGAGCAGACACCCGTTGACCAAAAAAAATGTTTTCATTAAATATTGAAAATTTTTTGATAATGACATTACCCGCCTAAAACCCTTAAACATAAAAAAACTTGTTTCGCTTATCCAATGACGCAATGTGATGTCACTAAGCCGATAAGGTATAGACCGATTAACTTTTAAGCCGAGAAAACACAAAAATAAAAACGGAAACTATACCAAACCGAAGTTGTTAATATAGAATTCAACATTAAAAAAGAATTCAACGGGTAGTTTAAATGCCGAAATGCTAAAAAAAAATATGTTGGTTTAAAAAATGGAAGATTTGAGAAAAAATTATTCGGTTTTTTTTAGACGAGTTGTTCACAAAAAAGTCTACGTTCCCAATTGTTTTCACCTGCGAATCGCGAGCATTTTACTGAAAGTCCCTACAAAAAAATGTAACACAATTAAGTCTACCGATGGGGCTTTAGAAATGGCATTCAGAAAATAAGAAGAAAGCTGAACCTTCAAAAAGAGTCTGTTATACGGGAACTAAGCCGAAAAAAATGAACAGAGGAACAATAGTCAGACTAAACAGAAAATTTCTAGTTCCGGTCGGATTCGAACCACAAGCTTTTCTCGTCTCAAGCTCGCGTGTCACCTCTACGCCAGAAGACGCGCTGCATAGCATAGCCGATTCACTTCGATTCAGGATATTTTGAAGCAAGTTGAAACTTTCACGTGTGAAATCTTGTAATCTGTTCACGGAGAAAAAGTCTAGTATCCGGTTGAAACACTCTTACTTAATGCATGAGTAATAATAAAATCCATAATTATAATGGTAAAGAAAACTCCTATGGGATCCCTTAAGACATCGCCCTTTTAATTTGACATCTGAAAAACCTAATCTCTAGGTAGAAATCGGAAAACTGAAGCAGGAAAAACTCGTCCAAATAAATAAATTAAAACGGGATAATGATTAAACCCAGGGCAATAAAAATAATCTGAATCTACTCTGATAATTTAAGCATTTTTTATTCTTCGTCTTCGACATTTAAACGAGAGTATTTTATTTGCACTTTATCTCGCACCCCTTTCAGCTTTGCTTTAAAGTTTGAGGACACTTGCATATTCGACACCATGTTTCGTATCTTCTGCACTTCGTCTACTAAACTCGGCCTCGAGATGCTCGCTATAAATTCCCGCTCGCTCCACTTTTCAGACTGAAAATCTCCTTCTCTTTCCATATCTGTAAACTCGTCTGAGCTTGTAATATTTCGTTCGTTTCCACAAAGCGAACTTTTTCTTTCAACTTTCGAATTGTTAATCGATTTGGCCATATTTGTTATATCGCCCCCTTGTTCTGAGGCTGCTTTCATTATATGCAATGGCACTGCTTGATTTTCTGGTTTCCATAACTTTGAAAGGTATATTGCAGCAAATAGCACGAAAAGTAGTCCAGATAAGCAAGCAAGAGACCAAAATGCGTCCCTATTGTAATGAATTATTAAGACACTCACATCGTTTGAACTGTTACTTGACCCCGTAATGTGACTAACTCCAGTTGAACTTGACTCGTTTAAAAAATGACCATTTTCATCCAGCTGAGAAGTTAAATTGGGGTGTAATGTGGTGCTAAAGATAGAGATAGACTTTGAAGGAGTTTTATTTTGATTTGAATCGTTTCGGTCTTCTTTGAACTGTTCCTTAAATTGATCAACAAGATCTGCAACCATGTTTGAAGCTATGGCCCGGCACGTTTAAGCCCTGTTTGCGACCTTCGGGATTCTGAAATATATTTCATCTTCTTTTTCTGTAGCCATGTTTCAATCCCTGAAATCAAAAATGATAAGTTAATCGGAGCTAATACTTTCAATTCATGAATCCTGATTTTCATTATAACTTTTTGAACACTATATTACATGTTCGGCGAATGATGTGATTTATCATGATTTCTCATTTATCGAAAAATTACACGATATGGCTTTCGTCATCGCTAGAAGAAAGTATTTAATTTTTATTTCAAAATTTTCGAACAAGAAAGATAAATATAATTTGTAAATTACAATTATGGAAATCATCTAGTACAACTATAACGAACAATAGACAAAAAAACTAATTAAACAGTGCTTTGGGAGAGCTCGAAAAATCAATTTGGTCGACCTAAAAAAAAAAAGGTCGTCAAAATTTTGGAAAATTTTTTGAAAATCCGCCCCCCCCCTCGAGAAAATCCTAGATCCGCCCCTGTAAACAAATATGAAATTCAATTTCTAAATAACATCTATGTGCTATCGATAAATTTTTAAATAATAAATTGTGCCCTTTTCATTGTTACACTCTTAGCCATTTCAATGCAACTTAAAAGTTGATAATAGTATCTAAATTGTGTTTGCTTTGATGCTTCAAATAACGTTAATAGCTTATCTATAGATATGGGCCACTCATTGGTCTCATTCATCCAAATCTTCGTCAATCGACGTTAAAAAACTATTTGTTTGAAATATCCCTTCAAGTTTTTTCGCCAAGTTTTCTATCATCAGAATACTTTTATAATAGAAAAATCAAAAGAACTATGGCCTCAATTGTATGCTAGTCAAACCATAAGTGATAATTACTTTTTCCTGAAGCCGGGCAGAACAAAACCAGTTTTAGTATTTGTGTGGAACTTTGATATGAAATGAGTGAAGCAACTCAAAAGGTGGTCTCTATTATGAAGACACACTTCGAAATGCGATAGGGTATTGTTTGTACTCGAAGACGAAAACAGTTTACTCTTGTTGACCCAGCTCGATATGTCTGATGGGGACACTTGCCTCGCCCTCTTTTTCATCGCGTCCTTAAACTCGCCACTACTGTCACGTGACTGCTGTGATACTATGACGTCATCGTTTGCTCGTGGCGTTAGTGGCGAGGAGGATGAGTCATCACTGTAGTCCCAATCCATGCCCAGGAGCATCAGAGGGAATACATTTTTTGACTAAACAGCAGATAAGTTGAAGAAATTTATTTTTTTCCGAAATTTTTCACAAGATTTCTCGTCATTGATTTTTTGGTTTTTCTCAAATCTTTTTCTTTCGAAAGCTAACCAAAAACTGTATTGTAAATTTGTATGAAATTTCATTAATACATGAGCTTTCTTTTGCATTTCAATACTAGTATCCATTAAAAAATGCTACGATGTCTTCACGATCGTCACAAAAGCCATACAGCTACTCACGTCTTTCTTTCGATAAAATTCTGCGTACAGGCTTGTGGCCAGCTGGAATGAATTGTAGTTGTATAAACTGTACAGAATAATTACACCGTCTATATTTACAAAATCCGAATTACTGCTGCTACTGTTGTTCGTTCTCGCCATGAAATACTTCGGCAATTCAGCTGCGCCTCCTCGAATGCCCTCCGTGTCAATAAGACGAACATTGTCTTTGATATGTGCAGTGTTAGCTGATGAAGGAGATTTGATACTACTATTGTTGTTGTTGTTTGATTGGTTGTTGTAATTAAGGTTTGTAGTTTGGGTCGCGGGGTCAGGGGTCAACTCGAAGATCATTTCGTAGAAGTCTTCAGGACTGCGGCAGTGCTCAGAGCTCTATAACATTACGATTTTATTAGATGGCTTATGATAGCGTGAAGTTTGTGCAACCTTTAAATACCTTTGCAATCTGGCATGAATAAAAACTGTTAGCTTGTGATAAAAATTCTAAAACCATCAAGAAATCTTAAAACAATTCAGCTGGCCAGTATTAACATCCCGCAAAACTTAAATTGAAAAATATTACACCAATAAATAAAAAACAGGCAAAAATATGATTTCAAAATTTGTAAGATCGTATCTGCTACGAGCGCACTAGCCAAAGTACTCGAAAAACTGATGCAAGATCAGAATCATTTTTAACTACTTGAGTAAAAAATTTGGTGATCGATCCAATTAGGCGATCATCATGCACAGATGCACTAATCTGTATGGTTGAAAATATAAACGAGGATGGCCGGTTACTGTGCAAGTAGCACAGAATGTTCCGACCAGTCATAAACAAAAACGAAACTTGCATATTGTACAGACATAGTAAACAAAGAAATCAGACAATAGTTTTTGCAGAAAAAAATCAAAGTTTTGAACCTGTTTTTCTCGATACTGGGACAATTTTTTGAAAATTTTAAAGGTCGTTCGAATCACGACTAAGAGCGGTTCTATACGATATATCATTTGACTCATTCCGATGATTATTTGTGGTACTTGATTTTAAGTAGAAAACAAAAACAACTAAAACACACCCGAATACAAAAATCCTACCCATTTTCAATGGTCGGAACAAAACCCGTTTTCAATAAAAAAATTGCTCTATGATATGTTTTATTAATATATCTAAAGCTTTTGACAACAAAGGCCGTACGTAGGTATAGAAAAATACTGTTTATATGACTTGATAAATAACCATGATCATTGCTTAAAAAATTTCCCTGTAATAGAAAACACAGCCAACAGACAGTTAGAAAAGAGTAAATGAACGCAATTAAAAAAATACCGACTTGTTTTTAGAAAAAATCTCAACTTTTGAATTTCAACGAAAAAATAGATGCCCTTAAATCTTTTTGAATATGTAGAACAATTTATGATTGGAACTTTTTCTATAAAATTGACCCATTTGAGAAAACTGGATCAATAGGTAAAATTTTTATTTCGCTGGGAAACCTGAAAATTAAATTCCACTTTCGAAACGTGACCTTTACTTTCTCTCGTGACCTTTACACTTTTACTGTTCGATAGCGGAGTTTGCCTTGGTTCTAACAAGAGAACTGAACTGAACTTGAAAAGAAATCAAAAATCCAACCGCGAAAGAGATTTGAGCCTGAACAAATTTTAAGTTTTTCTAAAAAAAGTCACCGCGATTTATAGAAGTGTCTGAACTACGTTCATCAGCTCTTAAAAACCGTTAGTAATGCTTAATGATGTTAAATCGGACTGGTTGAAGGTTATAGAGTGTGTGTCGTAAGGCATTATTCTGGGCCCGCTACTTTCTCCATAATATGTCAGCAACATAAGGCAATACTAACTACCAAACTTTAATATATCCGAGTGTGTTGTTACGTGTTAAAACATGTAAGATGTGTCTGCCCGAAATCAACTTTCGGGTTTTCAAAGAATCGTTACAAAAACGATTCGTTACAGAACAAAAGAACAAATTCATCATATGGCTGCTGGTTATCAGATGTTCCTGAGTAATTCGAAATGAGCTGCCTCCCCATTAAATGAAACGCTTTCTCAAATCTCATGTTTTCAGTCAGTTTGAGTAATCAAGCATAATTTTTATTGGAATCAAAAGCAGTCTAATAAAAATTTAGTAAGACAAATGGATTGGGCAAATAAATGTGGTTTAATTCAAAAAAACCTGATAGCTTGATAAATGATAAAAACTGAAATTTAAATATGATATGATAACACTGAAATTGCAGATACAGAGGTAGAGGCTTTTTTATTCGCCCCCGGTCCTGCTCAGTGCAGGACCAACCATGGGTGAGGGGGATGTCATCCATTTCGCCGCAACGGGTCCCACCTTGAGGAGGCGGATGACACCGGGACCCCTCCAACCGTAACCGAAGTGAGATTCGAACGCATGGCCCTTCCTGCTATTCGCTGTCCCACTTAATTGTTAGGCCTCTAACAATTAAAAAATATTCCTTTTTACACACAGAGGCAAAGGAGCGCTTCGCAAAAAGAATTGGAAAAACGACAAAAAAACAGCTATAGAAAGGTTTAGAAAAAAAATTAAATTTTGGCCTCGTGCCGGAACCAAATCCTCGCCCTAAAGATCATATTATCTGCGCCATGGTCGTTTGACAATCTTCAAACCTAAACAACGAGCATAGCAGATACAAAAGATGCTATTTAATTGGAAATGATATGATAACAAAACTTTTGATATGTACCGGAGAAACGATCGACCTGGATATAAAGAGTCTCACGTCCTGGCATCTGCGCCACGGTCGAAGGACAAACTTCAAACACTATTCACCAATATAGTAAATAAAACAGATGCCTTTCAATTGTATATGCCGTATCAGCAAAACACCGGCATTTGAGCACCATATTTTTGAGATCGGTTGAAAAAAGCGAACTCCGGAAAATTATTTTTGCTCGTATACAAACAATAAAGCTGTTATAATATCCAACACAGCTGAGTTATATCTATAGAGCACAAAGTGTGACTTCTCGTAAGTGTGATTTCAGTACTTTTTCTGACTAAAGATATTTGTTCTTGCTAGTTATTTGCTTAGGCTCTTGATAGTATTTTGCTTTGGCTCAGGGCACCTCGAAATCTGATTTCAAAATGCGGTAGACCAAGACAGATTAAATTGCAGCAAATATACTTTTCACTAACTTTTGAGGAAAACTTTTTTCACAAACTTTTTCTTGGGACAAAAAAAAATAACACAGTTAGAAGTGTTGCTGACGTTAAATTATGCTTGTCACAACTTTAAGACCATAAACAATTTGAAGCCAGATCTGAAAAAATGTGAAACGTCAAACCTCTATAATATAGTTAATGCCAAATTGTTGGTAATATCTTTTCGGTAAACGAATCTGAACGAAGTTAATTAACCTAAAACTGTTCATTTCAACGTCAAATTTCAGTTTTTCACAAGTAAAAACATGTCCAAAAAATTGACCCAAAATGCTTTGACCAAATAAAATGGTAACTAATATTACCAACAATTTGGCATTAACTAATTAAATGAGCAAGAACAAATTCCAAGAATTGAATTGAAAACAAAAAAACACGCCATCATTTCAGTCCAAACTTTCAACCATAGCGAGAACAATTTTCAACTTTCGAACATTTTTCATTTTTTGAAGAAAAAAAACATATGTTAAAGCTCTTTAAATTTCCAATAGTTTATGACTAGCTTTTTTTCGTGAAATTATTTCATTTACAGAAAACTAGATTTTTATTCCGCTGGCCATTCAGAAAATTTCGTTTTTCGTGACCTGTTCACTTTTGCGGTTCGATTGTGGTGTTTGCTCAAAAAGTGAACTGAAAAAATCAAAATTCAAACGCGAACAATCAAATTTGAGCATGAATTAGTTTTTCAACTTTTTCCTGAAAAAACAAACAAAAAACTCCTGACGACCTATATAAGATTCTTCACTACGTTCACCGCCTCTCAATCAATTTTATTCATGACAAACATAGCATGCATTTTTCGTTCTTTTTTTTCTGTAAGGCAAAAAAAAGTTCAGGGGTTTTTAACTAAAATTTCTCTAATAACCAGGCGCTTCTCAATTAATAAATCAGATAAGAAGTTTTTTCTTTTTTGTCGGTACTAAATGAGGACTAAATCGGGATAAAAAAACTTTTTTTCTTTTCTAATCTTATCAAACATCTACTTACATTTTGCTTGTCTTCTGAAATTGAGCAATATAACAGTTCGTGAATCAGTGACGTTTTCCCCACGTTCTTCGCCCCTACGACCATGATCCGATGAGGCTTACCCATTTTCGCTTCTTATAGTCAGTACCGCATTTCCTGAAGCTATATAATATCCCCCATTAAATGCACGGAGAATTCCAAAGCAGTTTTGTTGTTTTCGCATTCAACTACCTTAAATTTACAGGCAAGATTTAAAGCCTAACTTTTGAGAAAATAAATTTAGAATACCACAGATGACCATTTAAACGCTTTAAAAGATTAGTTAGATTTTAAATGCCCAATCCTTTCACAGAACATCCTTTGAGGGATCTTTTTCTTTGAAAATTCAAAAATCACATATGAATGACTACAACTTAGGGTTACTCAAACCTTCACGAGACAAGAGCTAAGATCTATGAACTGAAAGGGCTAAAGCACGTGGCTTGGCCAGGGAAGGTTCAGAAAATCCAATTTCAAGTAAAAAATCATTTTTTCAAAGAAAAAATGTTGTTTTAGAAACAGAAAATCTGACTACGTATCCAAACTCGATTACAGCGACTGAACGATTAGTTTGATTTAAAATATTTCAAAAATTCTCTAAGAAAATGTTTCCCTTAAATGAGTTTAATGGCTTTAAAAGTCACTTAAATGGTCATCACTGAGCTTAAAAAACTACATTTCTGTCTTGTCTGAAAAGCAAATCAATTGAACTGTGAATAATACGAGATTGAAGAAACAAACAAAAAACTAAAGCATAAAAAGCGGCATCAAATTGAAATCTAAGTAGTCAAATTGGAATCTATTATTTTCACGTGAAAGCAAAAATATGCAAATCTATTCATGAAACAATAAAAAAAAATACCATTTAAATTAAAAACTCCAAATAGAGATTTCGGATTCCAAAAAGATTCTGAATCTTAGCATCCTTAAGTCAAGGTAAAATAAAACAAATTTCATTGAAACTCCCAGTATACGTATTTGGAATCAGCAATTCAGACTAATAAATAACGCCGTTCTATTAAATTGAATGTTTCGAAGTGATATAGAGAAGTATTAAAAGTAGAACACTGCAATTTTGATAGAATCGGGGGGTCAAATTAGTAACACACATTGCACATGAGTTGACGGAAAACGGCGCAATTCCATCGTTAAGAACTCATTAGTAGAACCATCTCGCAAAAAAGGCTTATAAACGCCATTAAATGAAATACTCAAGTAATTGAAGACCAACACGAAAAATTTAAGGATCAATTAAACAAGTTGTCCTGCAGCGGATCCAAGTGAAAAATAGCAGAAAAAAATAACCAAACCAACAAAGAAATAAACCTCTAGTTAAGTATATGCGCATCATGTATTAAAATGGGCTGGTTTAATTCAATAAAACTAGCTTCAAATTTGAGCCTAATTGATCCAAAAAATCACAGTTTACAAATCAAACCCTGAAATCAGACGATGTGCCATCAGCAACAACTAATTCGCTGTTGTTAATGTCGTTTTTGAGACTCAGTTCAGTTGTCCTTTTTGGACTTCTTCGCCGCTCGTGGTGGCATCTGTCGTTCCGGTTTTCCAGACGAGGAAGATGAGGTCGAGTTGGGTCTGGCAGCTGATTTTTTGCCCTTTTTGTGAGATGACTTGCTGAGTCTATAGGCACAGAATGCGGCCACAGCCATCAGAGGTGTGAGGACTAGGAGGAGGTTGAGGAGGAACTCCCAGGGCTCAGTGAAGGCGTATATTGACAGTCTAGTCATCTTCTCAACTGCCATGTACTGGTAGCTACCTGGCTCGTACCTGAAATGGTTTGTATTGAGGATTCGTAGGGAAAAAAGATAGCACCAAACAGTTTGAAAAGAGTCAATGAACGCATCTAAACAAAAAACATAGCCAACTGAAAGTTGGGAAAGAATAATGAACGCAAGGAACTGAAAAAAAATGAAACTTTTGAATTTCGGAGAAAAAACTAAATGACCTTAAAGCTCTTTGAATTTGTGGAACAATTTATCAATTTATGATGGACACTTTTTGTTAAATTTAACCCAATTTGAGAAAACTGGATCAATAGGTAAACCTTTTATTTCGCTGGAAAATCTGATAACTATTTTCCATTTTCGAAACTGAAGTCGATCACGTTTTTCGCGACTTTTACAACTTAGCTGTTCGATAGTGTCTGCCTTCCTTTTGACAATAGAATTGCACTGAACTTAAAAAGAAATCACAAGTCAAACCGCGAAAAAAAAAAGAACTTGACCGTGCACAAATTTTAGGACTTTTTCCTGAAAAAAAAAGAAAAAATTATCAAGACATATTTAAGAGTACTCACTGCGTTCATAACTATTATAGATAGATCATGAAGCATTTTTTTTCCACTGCGAAATCTGAAAATTGAAATCCAATTTCGAAACTAGAAGTCAATCACGTTTTTCGCGACTTTTATAACTTTGCTGTTCGATAGTGGATTTTGCCTTCCTTTTAACAATAGAAATGCACTGAACTTAAAAAGAAATCACAAGTCAAACCGCGAAAAAAAAGAACTTGACCGTGAACAAATTATAGGACTTTTTCCTGAAAAAAAAGAAAATATTACCAAGACATATTTAAGAGTACTCACTACGTTCATTACTCTTAAAAATACAGTGCTGATTTAAGTTAACCGGACAAAACGAGCTAAACTTGAAATTTAAAACGCGTTTTTCTCAAATTGGATTGAGTTTAGGTGAAAACTTATGAAGACAAAACTTGCTTAAAATTTTAGCAGAATTAATATGGTGTAATTTGTTTTGCAAAATTCGGGCCCAAAATTTAACACCAAAAATGGGTCATTTTGGCTTTTCTTAGTTATTCAAAAATTAAGCCAAAAATACCCAGTCGATCACAGACAAACTTATATCAAAGTGAGCCCCTTACATAGCCAAACAAACTTTAAGAAGGGTATAATCTCCAAAAAATTGTATAAGTTAATTTATTTTTGTTTGATAGACAAGAAAGGTCGTGTTTACTATATAAAATACCAACTTTTTATTTGAAAACATTTTTTAAACAATTTGCAATTTTTTTGGAGAAAATACCCTCCATAATGTTTGTTGGGCTACGTAAGGGGCTCACTTTGATATAAGTATGCCTGTGATCGACTGGGTATTTTCGGCGTAATTTTTGATTAACTAAGAAAAGCCAAAATGACCCATTTTTGGGGTAAAAGTTTGGGCCCGAATTTCGCAAAATAAATTGCACCATATTAATTCTGCTTAAAATTTAAGCAAATTTTGTCTTCAAAAATTTTCACTTTTAGCAATTTTCACCCAATTTGAGGAAAACGGGTTTTAAACTTCAAGTTTAACGCGTTTTGTCCGGTTAATTTAAATCAGCACTGTAGATCATGAAGCATTTTTTTCCGCTGCGAAATCTGAAAACTGAAATCCACTTTCAAAACTAGAAGTCAATCACGTTTTTGATGGCTTTTACACTTTAGCTGTTCGAAAGTGGAGTTTGCCTTCTTTTAAAAAAGGGAATGAATTGAACTTAAGCAATAAACAGTCAAATGGCAAAATGCGGAAAATCAAATTTGAGCCTAAAACAAATTTTAAGACTTTTCCTGAAAAAAATCATCACGACCTATTTAAAAGTCTTCAATAGATACATCGACACCTTCATCTACCATGACAGATTGTAGATGAAACGTCGTTTACATGAAAAAAAGTGTGTGCTCCAGTTTGGTAACGCCTGGTAATTGAAAACGTAAGCAAAAAAAATAACTTAAACAGCTTATATCATGTATACAACAACCAATTTGTACATTCTAGCCGATGTACAGATAGAACATTATCAATGCAATCAAGGAAACCGAAAATTACAATTGATTCTTGTTGCAATATTTTTTAAAACAGTCTTCGAGAAACAATTATAGCAGCCTAAAGCTCTGAGTTTCAAGAATCAATTAGTTTTGACACTTTTTTGATAAAATTAACCTTATTTTTGAAACCTGGATTAAAGGCAATTTCTTTAGCTCACTGGCAACAAAAAACTTGAAATTCCCTTCCTAGAAGTGAGTTTTAAAAATCAGAAGTCAAACAGCCAACATACAAAAATGATCAAGAAAAAATTAAAGATTTTCTATCCAAAAAAACGACTGAATAATTGAAAAATAGTTTCATTCACTGAATCTGAAAAATCTTACCCAGTGGTTGCGTTTTTCACTATTTCTTCTGTGACATCTGAGATGCTTTTGGCTACTGGAGGTGCTGCTGTGCTAGACATTGTAATGTGACTTCTTCTTCTTCTAAGGGAATTGTATTGTGGCCAACTATGTGTGACTGTGAGTGATTACACCAAAGGCGTTTTGACAAACTTGTCAGCAATCTATCTGAAATAATCAGTATTCAAATAACATACTGATTACATATAGTTTATATCATCTCACTCTGTTAGAATAAAATGAAATAAAAATTGTGAAATATTTATTTGGTTTTGCCATATAAATTAAGGTTATAAATAACAATTCTCCCGTAAAAATCAGTACTGCCTGAAAAAACTATCTTCACTTTCTCGGTTGCAATTTCAACTTCAGGTAACTCAAACGACTGAATCGTGTTCGCGTCAACAGGATGAATAGGTAGCTTCAGCTCTTCATTCAAAATGACAAAAGTCGAGTTGTCTTTCCCGCTGAACCCTCCTTGGAATCGTATTTCTAATTTCGATATTAGAACCGGCTGCGAAAAAGACAAACTAAAACACAATTTCTTATTTTTGGAGGATTTTTAGACACTTATTAGCAAATACGACTCGGCTGTATTCCCAATAATAACACGAGTTCAAAGTTGGAGTAAACAAGTGCGTTGATGATTCGATTACTTAATGTCAAATAAAAATAATGGGCAGCAATTTAATATCGCAAGTGTAAAAATATGCAATTTGGGAGATTTACACTATTAGGTTCGGTCATCTGTATATAAATTCCCGTATAAAATCGAATCCAACGATAGCCGGATCTAAGAATTTATTCGCCCCGGGGGGATTTTTTACTCCCGAAATAATATTCGGGTAATTTTATAATGTCAAAAACTGAAAGTTTGCAGCTCTTTAAAAATACACAATTACAAATCCCAGTTTTTCCCAAACTTCTTTGCCTTCGTAACTCAACGAAACTCTTAGTTTTGTTTAACAAGGATGCCTGAAAATTGGAAGATGTCAAGCAAAATGCAATTAAAAAGCAAGGCTCAAGTTCATATGTTTAAAAACGATACGCGCCAGCTCGTGTAGCTGCTAAAAGACCATCGGATGCCATGATTTCATTCGGAGTCATATCCAGTATCACAGCAGCTGATTCATGCCCATACAGAAACGGAGGCTAATATGCTGATGAGAATAATGAACTCATGCAGTCATGAATATCTTTTGATAATTTGTACCCAGGTCAATTTTGATTAAGTATTACAATTCAAATGCAAAACCAATTATTCAATATGGTTTGCATGTTTATGGATGCACATCGTTCATAAATCCTAACTCCATTCTGCTTTTGCAGAAAAAAAAACTTTCAGAACCATGTAGTTCAAGCGTAAGTTTGATAGCATTTCAATGAATTTCAGTATAATGGGATTTTATCGGTTCATGAACTGATCGTTTATGATTTGCTTAATTTTTGTCTCCAATCAGTCAGCAATTTGCTATCAAAAAATTAAAGAGTTTTCTTATAGAATGTAAATCCACTTATAATACCAGGAGATCTTCATTCCACATTAAAAAAACCTTTTTGTTCTAAGAAAACCAAGTCTGCATCAGTGCAGAACCGTGGGTCAGAGCTTCTTAAAATCTTGCGTGAAAATAGATTGCAGCCGGAGAATTTAGGGAATATATGCAAAAATCAAATTTCCATTTTTGTGCTAAAAATAAAAACTAACTTTATTTACTAATTTTTTTTTGTTTTTTGTTCTAATTATTTCTGTTTCAAGAGCAAATGGTTGATTGTAAGTTCGTATTGGTTATTTTTGTGTGCTATCCGGCCTCTGAATTTGATTTTTTTTCTCAAAAAATGATTATGGTTTTTCTTTTTGATTTTATTACACTTTTTCTGAGTGATTTCTTGCTTATTTTGATTTTTGTGCAGATTATGGCAACAAGACTGAAATTGTGATTGTCTTGTTGCTATTCGTTCTCTAAGATTGACTATTTGTTGGAATTTTTCATTAAAAAAAACTGAAATACGTAACTTATTTATGGTTTTTTATATTATATGTTTTACTTTTTGTAATATGTATCATTGATTCGTTAAATTGCCTGACTGCAATGATGTTCAAGGGTAGGCTCCAAATGGGCATCTTGTATGCCTTTCGCTTATCCTCTCCTGGATTTTTTTTCCTTTCATAAAATTAACGTAAAAATTAATTTTGTTGAAATAATGGAAGTTTTTGTGAATTGTATTGTTTGATGAACGATGTAATTTTATACTGGACAAAAAAACTCTTTCTTTCTTTAAGTTAAAAGAAAACTTTAATTAGTTTCATTTTAAAAAATTTAATGTTGATTATACAATTTAAACGCTTAAGCTTCCAATTCTGTCGCAATTACTGTGAAATTTTATAACGAATAATGCTTTATTAATTACCGGAAGTTATGCATTTTAAAATTATGGTAAGTCGATATGAGTCCAATATTAGGTCCAATAATACGAGTCACATGCGATACAAAACTGAATGACCATCACTACTTGCAGGTGAACCGACAAATCAGATTTTTTTTCTCAAAAAAAATTATAGCAATTCCAAAAAAAAAAACGAATTTCGGAACTGAATTACCGGCAAGCAGAGGCAAAGCAAGGCTTCGCACAACATACATTTCAACAGATACATAGCATGACAAACTGATCGACGGAAATAGAGACGAAAGCCGCAGAACTTTGAAAAAAGATTCAAAAAATATCTTCCAAAACTTTCCTACATATGTCTTTAATTCCTAACAAGAAAGTATGCGAGCAAACAAAACAAATGAATGTGAAGTAAGCATCGAAACAAAACTTGCAGTGGTTACAAAGCCGACAATTCTTGAGCAGATACACGTTTCACCAAGAGAAAAAATGATAACGCTTCACCAACAGAAAAATTTATAACTGAAAAAATTTACTATTTTTTCAAGTCATGATTCACTCTGGCGACAAAACAAACAACTAAAAATTGTGGCGATAAACCGAAGATAAAGCAAGAGAAAAAAGAAATTTGAACGTGAACAACTTTTTCCTGAAAAAATAGCAATACGACCAAAATAAGTGTCTTCACTACGTTCATTGAAACTTAAAAATCATGAGTTTTCTTAGTCAAGGGGCATATTGATGTTCAAAATTGATTGCTAACTGATCATGATAATTACCGCATCGGTCCAAATTATGCTAGTGGAAGAAATTGCTCAGTTGTTTGACGGTTTAAGCAACTTTCAAGAAAAAATGTTTTTTTTTTTTACACCAATAACTTCAAGCCAGCATATTTTCTATCCAATTCGATTCTCTGAAATGAATTCAATGCGTTGGTAGTTTCAATGATTCCCATATTCCTAGCTCTTGCACACTTGAAAACAGGCAACCACTGTATTATTGAATTATACAGAAGTATCTTGTTCGACATTTCCTTGATAAAGTCTTCGCGTTGGCTGATATAAGTGCGCTGATAAATTCCAATGAGACTATGATGAGAGCTCGGTAAAAAAATGGTTTAACGATTAGAACTAGGAGGATAACTATGCCAATAAATAGGATACTATAGTTATGCCTGCACTTTAAGTGATTTTTCTAGTTCAGTCATCTCGTCAGAAAGCTGGAAGATAGTAGTGAACTATCGGCCCAACCCACTCGCACATGATAGCCACTAAGTTTTCTGGCCTTCTTTCAGGCTTTACTTGTTCCCAGCTGCTGGATGAGACCAGGCAACATGGGTTTAAATACCAAAAACATAGCATGATCATATTACCTAACCCACTGTCTGTCCCCGGCATCTGAATTCCAACAAGTCTCGTTCAAACCGTCGAGGAGAAACTGCTTGCCGTAGCTACTCGTGTTCTTATTCTGAACACTGCTCACCCCTATTCGCTCCACAAGACTATTCAAGAGACCCAATTGAGGGGACTCTGTCATCCAGATTAGTAGCAGGATAAACGACTAACAAATATTGAATTCTCGAGCTACGACGACTCAAATGAACACAAAACATTTATCGTTTATCTTGGTTTTTTCCTACATATTATATGAAATGGACAATGGTTTAGCTTTTTCCTTTCATATTATATCGAAAGAACAATCGATACTGAGATCCTATCTAGGTTGAAGACCGCAATTCAGTATACGTATTTTTTTGGACATTTTTCTTCGATAAAAAAAGAAAAATGAGTAAATTCAAATATACAAGTAAAAACAATCTCATCGTTTCAGTCGATTCAACTTCTGTAAAAACAATTTAAAAAAAAATCGGCATTATTGACCACCAATTCACTCAATAAGTTTAAAAACAAAGTCTTTCGACATAAATTGATCAACTATTTAAATTGGTTCAGCTTCGAAAAACAAAAATTTAGGGTAGATATTTTACAGGTGACCGATTCTGACCCACATCAAAATAAGTTAAGCTACAGCAATAATCTTTAGAGAAAATAATAATATTAACACGTTAGTGCTAGAAACAGTCACTCATCCATTTAGAGACAAACACATACTACTTATTAAGGTTTAAAATTTAACTTCACTCCCAATTTGAGGACTACTTTTCATCGTCAGACGAAACTAATGCTTTGAAGGCATCTGTTAACTCGTTAGGGAACAGCAGATTCGTCTCTGTCAAAGTCGTTTTGAACACTTCTAACAGTTTGAGACATATGGTCTCGTAGCACCTAGTAGTTGGGTGCAGGAAATCTGACATGTCGCCTTCGTCTATTTGGCCATCTAAAAGAAAACACCAAGTTGGCTTGTTACTACTACACGTATGATTATCAGACCATAACAGCCTATTTACCTAACTCAACAACCGAAGAACCACGTAAGCAGAAATGAACTTGCAACCAAAAAAAAAACAAATTCACGGATCTTATTTTTCATCAACGAGTTCTTGAGTTAACAGTTAATGAGATTGACAGTGATTAATGCAATTTATTTCGAACTGAAAGATATGCACTCCGTAAGGCAACTTGGATTTTTTGGAATTGTCAATCTCTGACTTAAAAGGCTGACTTACTGACTATCCAATCAGTGCTCTCGTATTTATTTATTACTTACCTGATTGAATAAAGTCTAAGTCGTCTACGTCCATAAACACTGAGTTTGGAATTTCAGTCAACAATACACTGAGCTGCTTGTTGATTTCATCATTTTTCACCCTCAGTCGATTAGGCTTGGGTCCTCGGGGCAACAGTCCCATAAAAAGCAGTTTGGATCTTGGATACTTCTCCGACAAGGCTCTCATTACAGAAACTATCCCTGATACAATCTGAAACGAAAAATATACAAGAATGCTCGTATCAGGTCGAAGCCCTGAACGTTCCGACTGCCCTATAATGTGTTTAAAATAGTTTCGGAAAACATCAACTGAAAAACGCTTCTAAGCATTTTAAACAAATTTAAAAAATTCTGATTTTTTGTGAAAACTTCACTCCATATGCTATGCCAAGAACAAAGTGATGCTGTTCAAAAATTAGTAACATATTAATAACACCAAACAGCTTGCTTTAATTCAATTTAGAAAGATTTATGAGCGAATTAAATTAACCGATACGCGTTAATAGCACGGAATATCTTTTATCGTCCAGGAGCTCAGGACGTCACGCCCTTAAGATGGTATTTTAAAAATTGTGCTCAAAAATGGCTAGTTTAACTGTCAAATTGGTCTCTGGAGAAAAAAAACACCCCGAGCACAAATATTCCGTCACTTTCTTCGAAAGTCGGAACAACAAGAAAAGGACAAATACACTACTCTAAGAAAACTGTCAAACAACGTCATTTTGCTTACACGTAAGACCCTCTGTCAGGTTTATGGAAACAGTACAAACCTCTTCTACATTATAAGTATACATTTCCGTTCCAACGTGAACGACAAAAACTTTGGGCTTCATTTCGTCTCCAGTACCCATTGCTTCTCCAGTGGCTGACGTGGATCCCCAATTTTGTATTCTCCACAACAAATTCTGAGTTCCATCGCCTGGGATACTAAAGTTAACTGCGTGCATAGGAGCAAACACTTTGTTCCAGACAGAGTTTAGCCCCAAATGGTACAGTATCGTGTCTCCGACAAAAACAATTTCAGGGTCACTTCTGGTTACCCGCTTCATATGATTGGCATGCTGAGCCAACCATCTTCCGTCCCCGTGAATATCCTCTGGTTCACGTGGAACACATGTCGAAATGCTGTGATCACCGTTCATCTGAATTTCAAGTACTCATAGACATTCAACACTGAAAACGATATTTTAATCAGGAAATTGTTATCATTTATGGCTTTACTCATGCATTCTAAAATCTCGCTAAGCTTTAGGAGTTTCTAAAACAATGATCAGCAGATATCAATTCGATGTTAAAGATCAAACTAATTCATGATGACACCATCATACTTCTGCTGGAACCATTTCATGCCTTCCTCTCGCTTGACACGATGTTGCACGCCAATGACGTTCTTGCATCGTCTTCGCTTGGAGACACAATAACCGTTACGACCCAACACCACGTAGAAGTCCATACCATAGATTCCAATGGCTGGGTCGTACTTGATGCCCAAGTCGATGTGTTCCTGGATACCAAATCCAAAACTTCCGGCATCGGAGAAGTTCCCTTTTCTCAATTCGTACTCCTTCACCTTGAGTCCTCTCTCCAAAAGTTCATCTGCCTTTTCGCCGCGCACTGTGCAATGAACAGCAATCTTTTCGTTTCTGCGGATTCCGAATGATCGCACAGTGTATCTGGCCTTGGAAGATACCGGGGTCTGACCAGTCAACTGCTCCAACACTTTTGATGCTCTCGTTAGCCTGGGAAAAGAAACTTGCAATCAAAACGCTTTCATCGCTTTGTTATACTACAAACAACTTAGAACAAAGATTTGAATGATCAATTTTTTTTCTTTAACTTGGATGCGAAACAATCGTTATTACACGCAGAAAAAAATTAGGAAAATGATATCGTGGAAAAACAATTTCCTCATTGTTCCAGCTAATATGCTAGACTGACCTGTCACCGCTTTCGCCGACGCAGATATTCAAGCAGAGCTTCAGAATTTTAATGTCTCTGTTAACATTTGTCCGTTTGGAGTCTTTTAAAGGGGCAGCAGCGGTCTTTTTCGAAGGTGCCATTTTCTTCCTAAAATCAGATTATTTCGTGGGTCTAAGTGAAATATTGAAGACAAAGGCGAAGCTGCGCTTCGCAACACTTGCAAAACAAAACCAGAAAGCCGCTAAGTTTTTTATTGTATTTTTACTCTTCAAAAAAAAGCTAAATTACAAAAGAGGCCCTTCCGTTTAGTTACGGTAAGTGCACAAGCTGGATAGAGCCATACCAGCGTTATAAAAATGCATATATATCAGCAAACTGTATCATTTCTCTTCAAAAGCAACTTGGATCAACATTTTGAGCATCCATCCAGCACGCAAATAAAATTCGTAGTGTCTCCAAACAGCATGGCACGTTACGCTGATGAGTCGCCTCCAATCGATAATTCCATTCGACCTGCCGCTATTTGTCCCCCTCTCGAGTCTTGCCTGTGCGCTCGACCGCATCAATGTTCGGCTATCAAAATGAATCAGGCTAGTTTTGAAACAACAACGTGCCGGGACAAAAGAATGTGATATTCGAAACGAAAAAAAAAATAACCAAGCGGTAACAAAGCCGAATACCTTGGCAGAAATCCTACCTTGGCGAATACCTTGGCAGAAAAAAAATCATTGAGACTTGGAAAAAAGTGATCAAGTCCCGCTCCCCCTCACCGCACATACAAATTTTTCACTCTTCATTAACACAATATGAGGCCATTAAACCTATAAAATTGGGGCTCAAAACCTATCAAGTCGATAAAAAAGGAAAGAAACAACAAAACAGCCATGGAAAATGTAACATTCGCCTGGAAGTACATATCAACGAAAAACAAAGATAGGTTGTAAAACGACTGGCTAGCGTCTTAACACAGCTCTACATGCTTTGAACCGTCTCTACCAAAGCAAGTTATTTGTGTGGTCCTCTTAAAATCGGGTCGACAAAATCGTTACTGTTTCGGGCTTCGGTCAGAACCCTCAGATTAACTCAGTTACATGCAAAAATAGTGAGCTCATGGCTGGGTCTCAGTATCCCCAGACCACGAGGTAACTCCTAAAAACAGGGCTACTACTTATTTATTATATTAAGATTGTTTTTGTTCAGTAGACAAAATCATCATTCCCATCGGAGTTGGATCAACCCTTCCCCTCAACTCCTAGCTTCTCATTATCTGAAAACGAATTCAGATGTTATTAATTCAATTCAGGACATTCCAGGAAGCTAAAAGTTTGTTAAAACAGAGTCTGAGTTCTCTTCTCGAGAACCTTCCGGATTCTGTAATCCGGACGAAGAGCGGTCTTGTCGTCCTTCCGGAACGCTGGTAAAGTCGTCCCAATACCCTTCCTGTTTCTCGGTAAATCTTCATTAACAATTGTACAGGTACTATCGTTCTAACTCGGACTGGTCTTCCAACAATAAACTCAATTGCAATTTCATTTTGCATCGTACGATTGTCGTTCACTTAGTCTATTTCAACGAATACTGTTGTTCTGTTTTTTCCTTTTTTCAGTTGTGGCGAAATTTCAAGGTCGTGACGTGTCTTTATTTTAAAACGAATTTTTGAAATTTATTAATTCAGGCCAAACTGACCATTCCTGATTCGTTGAATCGTTAGATTAGTATAGATATTCTGCTAGAACTGTCAATTTTCCCAGTTTATGTAACATTCGTCTACTGCAGTCACACATGAGGCTTAAGAAAAATAGGCCCTATAACCACTGGCTCAAGGGTCAGGGACACTATCTCTTGTGTTTTCCCACCTCAAGAACGGTCGGAGCCAGTTCGGTTCGCTTATGACATGAGACTACGACCCGTTACAGCTTAAAGGCTACTACTAAAATATCCCCCCACTCTAGAATTAGAAACGTCCCCATACTTAGGTCTCTAGATACCCAAAATACATGAACGCCGTTAAAAACCGGGTTGGAACAATCCGTTAGGTTACTTTTTATTAGACAGTGTGACTTTGATCCATTTCAGATGGATCAACCTAAAACTCGCCTTACCTCAACATAACAATCACAAAACACACTCTAGAAATTAAATTTGTACTCACATAGCAGCACGCTCAAGAATTGGGAAAATAATCCAGTCAGTAACTAACTCAAGAAATAAATAACTAAGAGAAGTTTAATGTTTTATAGTTTGGACAGCAAGGATAAGTTCATGCTCTAGAATTTGAGTTCTCTTGGACCGTTGGGACACTCCAGTTGTCCGCCTTTCCGCTGAAGGTTCACTCTGGTCCAACTTTAGTAATCGCTCTCTCGGGGATACTCTGTCTTCTATTTCAAGTAGGACAGCTCTACTCTCGATTATATATAGATGGAAATTGCGAATAGCAATTTCCCACTCGTTTTTACTTTCTAACTTTCCCGCAATTGCTCTAAAATTGTTCTGATTTCTTTTTCTGATTTTCAGTTGTCGCGAGAAAATCGTGCATGACATGTTCCATTCGAATTTTTGAAAAATAAAATTTCTCTCCAAAATCAAGTATTTTCTGCTCTTCTCAAGGTCAAACTTCCAAATATGACCGACTGGCACATACTCCCCGGACTCGAGATCGATGTCCTCATCGCGCGCTGTCTTCTGCCAGTGAGTCCCAGAAAAACCGAGTGTTGCTCAAGATACAGTGCCAGTGGTCATTTACAGAAGTTTGCAGCAGATTTAAGATTATCTACACCCCAAAATTCACGACCATTTAAAATTTTCACACTATTGCTAAACAGCAATCAAAATCTGCATTTACCTGCACCTTTGAATTTTTCGCTTTTCAAGCCAATCATTTTAAAAATTCTTTTGTCCTATTCAATCAGGAAATTGTCATGCAGCATTTCGATTTATATAATAGATATAGTATATTAGTAACAATATTTACTTTGTTAAAATTTCTTTTTCGTGAATCCAAGTTTCACTCGGATTCACACTCAAGCCCCCCTTCCCTCTCAAGACTCAAGATCCATCCGATTTGCCCATTCACCTCGTGCTCTTCGCCTTGGATGTACTGCATCCTGAAGTGCTAGATGCGGCAAACTGTCTCAACAGTTCCTCTTCATCATCGGAACTAATCACAATCTCCTCCCAAGCCTTCAGTTGTTCATAAGATCGCATCCATTCTCTCTGCTCCTGCAATCTCTTTGCCTGGTTGGGTAGTGCCTTCACCCTAGCTTCTCGGTTCAAACAAAAGGAGTTGTGCAGGCTCAAGCTCACGTTCTTCGCCAGGTCTTCCTCTAGTATCGACTCCCTTGCTTTGGTATTGTCTCTAGACATCTTACCCACTCTCTTCCATCCCGTCGTGATCGCATTACGATGGGTTAGCAGGGGTCTCTTGAAAGCTTCCGGCCCAATCTCGGCCTGGAACTGTCGATACTCCTTTTGATGTTTTCTCATGTGATCTTTCGTTGCCCTGTACAACCAAGACGTCAGTGTCGCCCGAAACCATGGAAAGTACCTCAAGCGACTCCATACGTGCCTGACTTCCGTTGGTATGGCGAATACTTTGCACGCAGTCTCAAACAACTCAAGTCTCCTGCTGTAGTCTATCGCGTATATTGACTCAGCCGTTGGTGTCGTCGCCTCCCGATACTTCGTTATATTCTCTTCTATCCATCTCAGAGCTAACATCGTGCTCACTACTAAGAGCGTCACCTTCTGCCGGTGATCCGGCAGTCCGATCGACCGAATCTCTTCCACATCCCACACCAGGCAAAGGTTCTTGTGATCTGGATACCACACCGTTTGTGCCAAACAGTGGCATGGGCATTCCCCATGAGAGATCTCAATGCTCCTGAGATTACGCTCCCCTGAGGCTTCCAAGAGAGGCTCAAGCTCCATCATTTTCTCGTGCATCGTGTCATTGTCTTCCAGGTTTGGAGTACTTCCCACAGGTTTCCCGATCACGTTTTGTCTCTCGTGATCGCTTGTGTTTTCTCTTTCCAACTTCAGAAGATCTTCTCCCCAGATTTCGCTCAAGTCATCTCTCAATTCTTTTGGTACTGTCCCTTTGATTTTTCTCAACAACTTGTGCGAGTGATGCGATATCCGAGCCAACCTCACGCACTTGGGCACTGAGAAGGCCTTGTCCACCAGTATTCTCTGGCTGGACACTTCCACCATCGCCATGTGTAGCGGGTAGTGACTTCCGCACAAGTTGGCCATCATTGACCCTATCAGCGACTTCGCGTTCAATGGCAAGCCATAAGCTTCGCTCAAGGGAAATCCCATTTCCGCCTCAAGACCAACCTTCCAGCTCCGGATGTGTTTTTGAGTCACCTGCAACACCCCGGGCCATGATTCTACGCTCAACGCCGTCACTAAATGATGCTCAGACTCCAGTCTCTCCAGTGCCTGCAGATCACACATTCTCGAGAAGAATCCGAGAGCTGTCGCTATATTCACCGTGGTTCTCGCGTAACATTCCGCTATTATTTGCACTTCACTTTTCTCCCTTTCTGTGATGTCTTCGAACCAAGTGACCAGATCTTCTTTTTGAAACGACAGTATTCTGACGCATGACCGTCCATCGCAGATGTGCTCTCCGTTCCCACACGTCGAATCCAGACAGCTACCCGGCTCCAATTTCTTTGTTGACCCGGGGTCGCTCGTCCTTTCGCTTGGTTCTTGCATCTGGGGTGTGATTAGCTTATGTAGCACACTCAACTTCGCCAGATCTTCATCTTCCGTTGGGGCTAACCTCACTCGCTCGGTGGTTTCCTCGATTAGACTCGCATGGGGATGTGGACACCAGGAGGGTCTTAGTAGCTTCCATATCACTCCCAAGTTCGTGGTTAACAAGCCATTTCCACCGCCCATGTTCACTTCAACTCTCTTGTTTGAGCGCGGTATGCTTATCACCTCTGGTGTTTTCTCAAGAATCAGGCCCAGGCTCGGCCCCTCTTTCTCCACTGCGTCTATCTCCATTATCCTTTCTGTCCAAAACTTCAGTAGCTCCGCTACCTCATGGTTTCTGTGGGCTCCTCCAGCTTCCGAGTCTAAGAAGGGATTGTAGGCTATTCCCATCACTCCAGACACATATTGGTATTCCCCCTTCTCACTGAGTCTCGAGTATTGTTCTGACGAGGCCAGGTTACGGTGAACATCATGTTCTTCCTCGAACTTCTTATTAGAGAACCTCCGTACCTCGTCCAGCTTTCGATGGTTCTCCAAGGATACTCTGGAGCTATCTTCTTTCTCTATTCCTGTACTCTGATATACGTTCAAGATGATCGTTGAGACTCTTCTCTCCATGGTTTTACTTCCACTTGCTCTCTGGTGGCATGCCAGGATGGTGCTATCAGACATCATAGACATTGTCCATCTCAAGAAACATGTGGCATCTTTTCTTCTAGCCAGGCTCAAGCCTGAATTGTCCCTGGCCACGTGTTGCATCAGTGTCTGATACACCTCTAGCTTCTTGCTTCCCAACTTCAGCCTGTCATACGAGGTCAATGTCTCCAACTCTATTCCCACCAGACTCCAGGTGAACATTAATTGTCCCGCAGTTCTAACGAAGGGATTCGCCATTAGTGGCGGTGCTGATGAGGATGTTCTCATCGCCTCTTCAAAATGATCCTTCAACAAACTCTGCCAGGACCTCTTCAGATGACTCGCCATCTCTATCTTATTAACCTCGGCTTTCTGCTGGGTGGCCCAATTGCGTCGCCTGCGAGCTATTCCACTATCCAACTTCTTCAAGCAGTCCTCCATTTCCTTCAATGTTTCGAGGGCCACCCACCACGTCCGGGAAGTGTTCCTAGTCTTGTTCCTCTCCAATGGATCACTCGTCACTTGTTTGCTCATCTCCTGATGTGCCTTCGAGATCCATTCTTTGCCGATCTCCACTTCCCCTACCTGTCCGTTCGTTGAACCTCTCTTCACGTTTACCTTCTGAGGCTTGAAGTCTTCTTCTGACGTAGAACTGGTGGAAACCTCTATTTCCTTTTCTACTTCAAGTGGTTTCCTGAGTTCCGAGCTGTTCTTGTATGCCGCCGTCTTGCATCGGGCCAAAACGATGGGCGCCGTCTCCCTCAAGTTTCCCTCCGAAACAGCATCCACTGAAGGACTACCCCATCCTTCCACTTCTCTCTTCCTCTTGCGAGTCTTCACGTCTCTGCTCGAGGGTGTGGTGGCTATCATCATTGATTCTACCTCTCCATCCACTCCTTCCAACTCTTGCCTCCCCCCTGCTCGAGCCTTAAGGATATTAGTACTTTTAATCATATTACTAGTCCCAACCTTATCCCTTTTTATATCATCAACCATTTTATCCACAGTTTTTCGTTTCAGAGTAGAGCTGTCCTCACATTTCTCTTTTCTAGTCTTCGATCGTGCGTTCCTCAGCTCCACTAGCTTGTTCAGCAGCTCTTTTCTTGCTTTCTCGTCCAGGCCCGTTCCTATCAGGAGCGGTTCCCCGAATCTTACTACTGCGTCCCACAGTTCCTTTTTGAACTTGTCCAGCGTCGTCTCGCTGCCCACTTCTCGATTGAATTCCTCCAGGAACTCCTGCCAAGCGTCATCCTCGAGAGATCCCAAGAATATGTCCCTGTTCCCTTCGAACGTGTTCTTCCCCCTTTCCTCCGAGCTCAAGAGTAACATCCCCATATTGAAGGTCTCACCTGCCAATGGCAATTCTAGGTTCTTCCGCGGGGACGGGTTCAGAGGTGGTGTGGCAGTATCTGCCCAATTCTCTTCGCTCAAGTCTTTCAACAGCTCTTGAGTGGTGAGTTCCTCCCCTGATGGCCCTGGTTCAGGTGTATTCCCCACCTCCATGTCCTCTCCAGCTTCACTGAGAGTTTCATCCATACTTTCTTCCTCCGATTCATTTCTTCTTCTCTCAAGAATTCTTTTGAATCGATCCTCAACGGGTCCGCTCCTCTTGTCTCCAGGCGTGTCCACGGACAGTGGTGATGGTGTCGCAGGATCCAGCTTCTTGTATTCCGTCAGTGCTACGTGCAGTTGACCTGCTGCATCTAGCTCTGTTCCTTCCTGTCTTATTTCCACCTGTTCCAAGCCATAGGGCGCTTTATATTTTCTCGTGGCAAATTTCATGTCGTCCACCAGTGCGACGTGCCCCTCCATCACGATCATCCTGCCATCATCCCATATGGGCAACATGTTATCAAGTCCCTCCTTCTCAAGAGTTCTCAAGACTTTCCTCACCTCATACCCTGGGGGCTGCGAACCTCTACTCTTTTTCGCTTGCGTCGTCCACGAATTTACCTTCATCTCGCTGGTATGGAAATAGACCGCCGCCGTGTAGCCAATGAACAGGGGGTCCCAGCCATCAGTGAAATCCTTCTGCATTTCCTCCGCCCTCATCCTCGCCATTATGGAGGGAACTACCAAGGGACTATTCATACCTAAGGTCATCCTCCTGACTATTGGGAACTCAGGCATGGTTGCCGGGAGGATTTCTTTCTCCATTATGGTCTCTAGCTCCCTCTTCACCAGTGCGAAGCACTCCTTCCAGGCAGGAATTCTCAAGATTTCTCGTCCGTCCGCCGTCAATGGGTTCAAGTTCCAGAATTTGGGATACATTTCAATAGGGCCCTCTCGCTTGCCTCCCATTCTGCATTGCATTTGTCCCCTGAAATTGCACACCATCATCTCAGCATCTTTCACTTTTCCGAAGAGTACCGTGTTGCTCATACGCGCCCTGAGCACTTCCTGCTGACACCAATTCAGTGCTGCACCATCCAGTACGCTGATGAGACTCAAGTGCGTCACCGAGTGACGATACGTTATCACCAGGGGATCTGGAAACGCGTACGTTACTGCTGGACCATAGATGCAGGTCACCACCTCCTCCAGACCTCGGATTATCCCCATTGGGTCCGACCTCATTGCCAGACACAGGTCCGTCAACAGAGGCATCCCTCTGTTCGCCTTCTCCCATTCTTCTCTCGAGGTTGGGTTTTCATCTTCACCCGTCATGTATCGATTCTGCATCATGAGGTATTGCACCAGCAGTGTCTTCAACCCTGCGGCGCACTTGTAGGAGCTGGTTTCAATGCTCGTGTGGACTTTCCCCATAGACAGAGGTTCTCCATATTCCATTAACCGATGAAACGACACCAATTCCCCATGGGTCAAGAGCACTAGTGCCAGATACCCATCAACTCGAAGTGTCTCCACTCCCCGACTAAACATATATGCTGGACCCATATTGAACAAGTATCTGGGGTAGACCAAATACAGGGCCAAGAGCAGGCTGATGGGCATGCCCAGTATCTCTTGCACGAAGGCTCCGAAGATAGTCGCCGTGGTGCCGAACACTCCTGCCAAGAATTCTCTCTCCCAGCAAGGACTCAAGAACTTGAGAATCTCGTAATCTCTCCTAGTTTTCAATTCGCCGTTGGCGTGCTCTCTCCAAAATCCTCCAATCGTCACTTCATTGGCGGCCGAGACAAATCTAACCACCGTCATGTCTCTCCTTTCAGCTAGCTCCAGTTGCTTCTCTAGAAAACTCCAGATCTGTTTCACGAGGAGTGGTGCTTCCTCCCTCGTTTTATTCGTGGCGTTCTCCAGCCTTGGTGTCAGGAATGGCCACCAGCCATTCTCTTGGGTCAAGCGATATTTCATCGATTCTAACTGTTTCTCCGTCTCGACCACATTTCTTCTCTCGTTGCTGGGACCTCTAGTCCTGCTGGTGGAATTTGCGACTTTCACATCCATACTCCGGAACCACAGGCTGGCCGTCAACTGGTTTATCGCCGGGTGATCGTCCCCGATGACTGGGCTGAACTTGAGTTGTCTAGCAAAGTTCGATATCTCTAGCAAGAGTACCTCATCCAATACAATCAAGACATCGGCTAGTCCGTAAAAGCCCCTCAGCGCATGAGATATGTCAGCCCATGCCGCTGGTAATTCTGATCTGTAAAGTCTCAAGTTTACTGGCTCCAGCTCTCGATTGGGGGCTGCCATCAGAATCCGCCATTCACTCCCTTCCGCTATCAAGATTAAGACCGCATACACGAATTGTAGGGCGGGTGGCATGCTGGCGTATCCTGGGGATGTGGTAAACACCACCTTTGTCTTGGACCCAAATCTCGAGGCTACGTTCTCTTGTACCTCATTCATCGCCGCAAATAAAGCCTGAATAGCCTCCCATATCTTCTTTGATGTCGGAACCTCTTTGCCCTTCAGTTGCTCAAGAAGTCCCATCGCGTGCAGGTGGTCATTCATTCCTGCAAACAATAACAGCTCAGGTTCACAGGGCATCTCCGACTTTATTGCCACCACTAGGGTCAACATCTGGTTCAATTCGGCTCCTGGCAAAGAGTATACCAGAGTCTCCGGCCAGAACAACTTGGGAGACGTTCCTTCGAAGTCTGATCCCGCCACAATGATCACTCTTGCAGCAGCTGGATCTGCTCTATCATAAACTGCCAGAGTCTTGGCCAATTGGGTGCCACCACAGGGCTTCCCTTACCTGGGATCCTCTGCCAGCCTTGGACCTTCGTAAGCAGCGTCAGGCAACTCCATCCCCCCCGGGTTGAGCAGCTTGTCTACTACCTTCAATTGCGCCGGGGTTGCCAACTTGATCCTGGCGATGCCAGTTCGGTGCTTGGGAGGTTCTGCTATGAGTCCAGGACTCCCTAGCTGCTTAAGAGGCCTGTAGTTAATGGGTCCCATGATCGTTTTTGTGGGAATTCCAGTCAGGTCTGTAGTCTCCATTAACTTCGTTCTCGAGAAATGCGCCTCGTGTGCTTTCAACCAGTCTACGCAATGATGTCTATTCAAGTCCTCATGCGACACTCGTTCAATCCCCAGGGTTTCCGCCAACTCTCGCCTGCATTCCAAAGTCTCTAGATCCAGTTCCTTCACCTTCTCAGGATATCTCAAGCGGGTAGTCTCCCTAGACTTCTTTTCTCTCCTGCCATCTGCCACCACCACGGAGGACATCGCCGAGGTCGGAGGTGTTGATGACTCTACCTCCTCCGACTCCATTGGTGTGGCACTCTGCAATCGGGTCTGATTGCTCCTCGAGCTATCTCTAGTATCAACTCTCGCTCCCAATCGACCAGCCAAGGCCCTCGAGGCAAGGAATGGTGGGTTGGGAGGTGGCCCTAAAGTGAATTGGGCTGTCTCCAGCAGGTCCGCTTCTAGCGTGTTTATGTGAACCTGGAAGACATCGTTCAGCCACTCAGCTCCCCTTGGCCTATCGAAATGGATTCCATCTTTCGAGGTGTCTTCAGGGAATCCCTTGTTCTCCATGCGTTCTGCAACGTCTAACAGCCTGAGAGGAAGCACACTGTTTCGGTGTATTTCTCTGATCGCCTTGTTCAGGCTCCGCACCCTCTGGTTCATCTCTAGGGAGTGTTGATCAAACATCATGTTATAGGGGACCGTGCATATCGTCAACAGGATGGGATCCATTTGGATCCTCAGCTCCTCAAGAAGGCAATTTATCTTGTCGCTTAGCCTCGTCACTTTCCTTGCTTCTCCTCTCGACACGTCGTTGGTCCCAACCATCAAGGTGACTGTGTAAACTTTGGTCATTCCTAGCATGTCCAGTGTTGCCAACATCTGTGGCGTAGCAGCTCCAGCGAAACTCAAGACCCCCGTCTGCCAATGTGACCGGATCTGGGTCAACACCCGCACCAGGCTGTCCCCTATAATCAGGTGAACCGCACCCTCTGGCACACGAGGTGGCGCTAGATACTGCACCCAGGCTGCGTCGTGGAAGCAGTCCCTCCTGGCTTGCTGTTCCGCATTCCAGTCCAGCCGACTATGCTTGTGGTAGTTCCCCTCTGTGTCCTTCTTGTAGCTCGCGATCACGACGTTTCTGACCGGCTGTTCCCTCCAAGTCGGTGGAAGCTCTGGCCTTGTCGCTCTTTCACGACTCTGCTGCTGCAATTTCTCGCCCAGCTCCTTCAGGCGCGATGAGGCGCCACTCACCTGACTACCGCTCGAGGTCGAGGTTGGTGTGTATCCTGGTAACACCACATCCATCAGAGGACGTACAGGTTGGGTCTCTAGATTGCGCAAGGAGGGCGTCGCGTCATTCGGTATCCAGACCTCCAACCCTTCACTCATGTGTTCCCTGGCCTCGCGGTCAAGGTTGAACCGTCCTCTAGCCCTGGGAGCTTCATCCACCTCCATGCGCGACTCTGGCCTTGAGCTTGTCACCACTCGTTCGTTTGACCTGGCTCCCTTTTGTGCGTCCAGCTCGCGTTGTCGTTGTTCTATCCTTTCCAACTCCGACTTTAGTTGATCGCGATTCGCGGCGTTCTCCCGCACCTTTAGCTCCTGCTGATGTTCCGCCCTTAGCATCTCAAGTAATTTCAACGTCTGATCCCGCTCGTCGACTGCCTGGTCTCTCTCCAGCTGAAGCCTCTCCCTATCCAACTTCGCCTGATCCCGATCGAGGTTCGCTTTATTCCTTTCCTTCAGCGCCTTCTCAAGATCTTTCCTTAGGACTCCCAGCTCCGGATATGCCTCGGTCGTCTGTTGCGCTCGCGACATCGACGGCACCTTACTCGAGCTCTGGCCCGTGGATCTCGCTGTTGGCCTCGTCGGTAGCGGGAACTCTCCTGCGCCGTGTTCGGTGTTGTTACTCAGGCCAGGATTTCTTGCCAAGTCAAAGCCCCTTACTCCTCCATCCGCATTCCAAGACAACCATCTGGTCTGTGCTCGATTTGATATGCCCTCAGTGGTGTAGCCGACTATCAAGACAGCCTCCGTCGCAGACTCCCTGCACTCGCCCTGATCCTCCAACTGGAGGATCGCATTCAGCATCACCGCCATTCTCTCGTCGATCTGGGTGTGGTCCAGGTCCCTCAAGCGTCTGTACAGCTCGTCAAGAGTGGGCCTCTGCAGAGCCGTGGGCATAGAGTTCCAGAATCGGTCTGCCATTCTTTATAACTTCGGGATGTGTGTAGATAGATGTCAACCAGCTCAAGAATTACCTTACCAACTCAAGAATTACCTTACCAACTCAAGTATTACCCAATTCAAGAAATCTCTAGAAATCTTCTCTTGCAAGCACTTGCTGTAGATCCGGATTGTCGCGTGTTCAATCAAGATTCTCTTTTTCTGTTTCTCGCTTGAGTGTAGTTGGATATTCAACTTTGTTTTCAAACTTGATCTGAAAACATAGAGCTCATTAAAACTTAGTATGTCACGTTCCTATCCTAGAGACCCCCCTTCTACCCATATGATTAAAATCTTATCATTCACATGTCACTTAAAACAATTTGATTGGATCTCCCTTAAGAACATGCAGATTCATTTTATGTTTTAGCACCATCAATTCTTTCTTTTAAAATTCAATTGTCATGCCAATCACATCTTAAGATCCCTTTACCTGCGCCGCACCCCAGTACCTGACTCAAGACTCCTCCCTCACACCCGACCTGATACCTCCATGTACCCGACTCAGGCGATGCTCAAGTAGTACTTCTTGTGAAGATGCACCATTATCTCGGTTTCTGCAAAGACCACATGTAGGATAGCGTACAATTCCCTCGAGCTCAGTTTGCCCCTATTTGGGTCGTACACCGGCATCGAGACCTCCACTATTCCTCTTTCAATCATGAAGTCACGTAGTCTTGTCAGTGCCAATATCACGTGTTCGGGATCAATTGTGTTTCTGTCGTTGACTCTCGTTATTAGGAAGCAGAGGTATTTGCCCGGGACTTGTGCCACTGACGGTGGAAGCGCTGCTATGCCTCCCAGTCCTGGCCTCTGTCTGAACAGAAACTCTACGTTCTGGTACTCTCTTTTGAAGTCAGCCTCCAATCTTGATTTGAAACTCATATCCGCCGTGATGCAGATCGCGCTGGTCCTGTTTGACAGGATGAAGTCGCTATCTGTTATCATGATGTTCTCTGAGTATTCATTGGGTATTTCGAATTTCGTTTTGAAATTCCTTCCTATGGTAGGCTCTGGTTCTTCTTCCTCCAGTTCCAATCCGCTTGTTTCCCTCACTTCCTTGAGCTTCTTTATCATCAAATTTTCGGTGTGGGTAAGTCCTACCCCCACTCCCCGGACAAAAATATTTATCGACGTCCCCGTCGATGTAGTCGGGTCTGAATTGTCCTTAGGGATGTCCAGTGGCCTGTCTGTTGCTGTCCATCCGAAAAGAGGGTCCTCTGTCTTCATGTAATTTGCTGCGGATATATCGACTTGCTGAATGCTTTGTCCTTCGTGGCTCTCGTCCTTGACATCACGCATCCACTCTAGAATCCTCAAGTTCGTGTTCTCCCTCCTTTCTATTTCACTCTGCTCGAGATCCGTCTCCAATTCTGGCGTCGAGTAATCATCCTGCGGATAATGTCCACCATCGTCAATGACCTGCCATTCCTCTCCGGCTTCCAGTTCGCCTGCGCTTAGTAGTTCATCGCCCAACTTGTCTGGCTGTATCTTATCGATCAAGAAGTCATCCCCGTACCTATTGTACCTCATGCCTGTGCGTTTGCGATTGCCAGTCCTGGTTTCCGGTGGTGTTGGTCGATCCGGCTCCATCCACTTCGGTACCTCGTTTTGCTCGGGATCGTTCCAGTCTTCTTCTACAAATGAACCTGCATCCGACTCCACTTCTATCTTTTCGTTGTCGTCCAAACTCAAGTTCTCATTACCATCATTTTTCTCTCTAGTGCCTTTCTCATTCACTTCGCACGCTGGTTCCACCACCAGGTACTCAAGACCTTCCATGTCTTTTGGCAGGCACCAGTCCTCCGGAGACGGAATGTGAGGCTTCAGATTTTCGTAATGTGCTGCTCGCCCTGTACTCAAGCGATAGAACCTTCCTTGTTGATGTACTTCCGTAATCATGAACGGTCCTCTCCATTTCTTGAGTAGTTTCTTTGTTCCCTTGGGAGGTATGACATTTTGGAAAACCCACACGTATTGGCCCACTTCGTATGGCTTTGCTCTTAGTATCTTTTCGTCATATTTCTTGCGTTGCCTCATTTGCGCTTGCGCCGTGTTTCTCCGACATAGCTCGTTTAGCTCTTGTTGTCTTTTGATCGCTTCCTTCACGTATGCTTGAGGTGACGTCCTCTTCCCCTCGTACTCCGGGTAGAAGAATGTTAGAGGCATTGCCCTTTCCCTGCCTGTCAACATCATGAAAGGACTGATACCCGTCGTTGAGTGCTGAGTACTATTATAGGCTCCTACTACTTGTGGCAGGTATTTGTCCCAGTCCGTCATGTATCTCGAGCAGTACACCCTGAGCATGTTGACCAGTGTCCTGTTCTGTCTTTCTACCAACCCATTGGTCTGTGGATGATAGGTCGTCGAGTGTGCTTGAGCAATGTGTGATCTCTTCATCAATTCTTTTGTCAAGTCCCCCACAAAAGCCTTGCCGTTGTCTGACTGGAAAGTCATTGGACAACCATATCGCGATATCCAATGCGTTATCAGGTGATCACATGTCTCCTCTGCCGAGGCTGTCTGGCACGGAACCGCTTCCGCCAACTTGGTGAAGTGATCTATTATAACTAGTATTTGGTTATAACCCGACTCCGTCATGCAGATTTTCTGATGGTCTATCTGCACCACTTCATTGAATTCTGAACTCTCGACAGACTTGAGGGAAAACTTCATCTTCCTTGGGTCTTTTACTTGAAGGCATGCTAGGCAGGCATTCACCCATCTCTCGCAAGCTTTTCTCATTCCCGGCCAATCAAACCTGTGAAGTATCCTTTGTTGTACTTTATCTATCCCCTGGTGGCCCATCTGGTCGTGTGATCTGAAAAGCACCTCCGTTTGGTACAATTGTGGTAGTATGATGAGGTTGTGTTTGTGTAATATTTTTTCCTCATCTCTTCTCTTGCACGCTACCACCCCTTCAGCTGTGTGATAAAGTAAATCTCTCTTTTCCTTGTAGAACTGGCTCAAGATCTTGTAGCTGTCTTCCTCAAGTTCCCCCTTCTCCTTGACTCCCGAATGGATCCATTTGGAGAGGTTACTTGTCATTTTGTCATTCTTCTGGGCCCTTATTAGGTCAGACAGCCTGTATCTCGCCTTAACGTGCTCCTTTAGCGCCATGATCTGTCCATTCATTTCACCAGGGTTGTGGGTGTCATCACTCAGCTTCACACATATCATCCTTTTCACGATTTTCATGTCGTCTTCTGGTACCAGATTCGTTCTGACGTTCGAGTTGCACGATAGTTCCCTTAGTGGTTTTCTTGAAACTGCTATTTTCTCAAGCTCTTCACCACCTCGTACCTCTTGTGTTTCCAGATTGTACGTCCCTGAAGATGGATCCGTCTGTAATTCCCTGTCGTGCTGTCTTATCTTCTCTTCCGCCAGTATCATGCATAGACTGTCTTGGTCTTCGCTGCTCTCATCCGAGTCTTCATCCCATTCTTCACGCTCCCCGGACAATTTCCCTTCTCCGGTTTCGTCTTCTTCCATGAATCTGGACCACTCCCCGGACTCTTGATCTAGTCCCAGGTGTTCAACTTCTTCTCTGAATGTTACTTTCTTATCCCTGACTTTTGTCTGTTCCAGAATTTTGTCGGGGATTTTTTCAACTAGTGATCGCACAACTTCCTTGCTATCAGTGATGCTTCCTTTTGAGACGTCAGTATTGTTCACTGTTTCTTCTCTCCGAAGTATGGTTAGTTCCGGTGCCTCCTGACCTTTCCCTTGGATCACGGGCTTGTCATCTGATAGTTTCTCAAGCAACCTCATTAAGTTTTCATCTATTCGGACCGTTCCCTCCTCTACCTGGGTGAGATCATAACCTTTTGCCTTGAGTGTCTCCCTCACGATCTTGGACTTGAGCATTATTCCTATCGGAATCCCTCTATTTTTCTTCAAGATGGTCTTTTCAAGAGGCTCTTTCGGCAATTCGGGATGATCTTCTATCGGTTTGCCTGATTTGTCCAGCCATCTCGTGAGTGGAAGACTGTCGTACGTTTCTTTGTCCATAAAGGAGAAGCCGTCTTTGATCTCAGGTCTGTCCGCCTCTCTTTGTTCTTGCCTCTCGTAGAACTCCGTCTTCTTACTCAAGCTGTCAGCATTTTGATGTTTATCTCGTGTTCTGTGCTCAATTATCATGTTGTATCCATCCAAGCGAACTATCCACCTCCCAATATAGCTCTGGTCCATTGAGTACGTTTTCAGCCAGCTTAGTGCTCGGTTGTCGACTCGCAGCTTGAAGGGCTCACTGCCTAGGTATGCTCTGTATTTTTCGACAAAGGTGACCACCGCGAACATCTCTGCTTTCGGTGCTCCGTACTTCATTTCTGTGTCACTTAGGACCTTGCTCCCGTATGCTATTGGTCTCAAGACTGTCTTCCCATTCCATTCTTGTTCTTGATGGAGAATCCCAGAAATGGCGACTACTGACGCGTCCGTGTCTAGCACGTACATCCCCTTCTCTGTCGGCATACCCAGTACTGGTGCCTCACATAGCTCTTTCTTTATTCTCTGGAATGACTCTTCTGCCGCGTTGTTCCACGTGAACTTCTTGCCCTTATGTCTCATTAGTTGTTGCATCGGGTATACCTTGTCCGCATAGCCCTTGATGAATTCTCTATAATAGTTGGCGAAACCCAGGAAGCTCATCAGCTGGTGCTCCGTCTTCGGTGATTTCCAGGTTAGGACTGCTTCCACGGCGTCTGGATCAGGTCTAATGCCGTGCTTATCTACCATCCTTCCCAAGTATTTAATCGAGTCCTTGAGTATCTCGCACTTTGATGGTTTACACTTCAGCCCCGATCTCTTCATGCACGCGAACACCTCGTCAAGCCTCTCGATGTGGTCTTCTAGTGTCGGCGTCGCTATTACCACGTCGTCCACGTAGCACATTACCAGGTTGCCGTACTTCTTCGTCACGCCTATCAACGCGTGTGCCATCAGCCGCTGAAACGTGGCTGTTGCATTGCAGAGTCCAAACGGCATCCGTTTCCATTGAAACAGACCCAACTCGCAGGCGAACCCTGTCTTGTCCCTGTCTTGCTTCCTTAATGGTACCTGCCAAAAAGCCGAGCCTAAATCAAGAGTCGTAAAAAATTTTGCATCACCTAATTTCGAGAGGCTCTCATCAATTCTAGGTATGGGATAGGCATCCTTCACCGTGACGGAGTTCAGGTATCGAAAGTCACAACAAAACCTTAACTGGTCGCCTTTCTTTTTGGCCATCACTACTCCACACGCCCACGGTGACTTGGATGGTTCTATCATGTCATACTCTAGTAACGTTTCGATTTCTTTTCTACACGCGTCCGATTTGTGTGGGGTCATGCGCCTCGCCCCCTCCCTGTGTGGTACCGCGTTTTCCTCAAGTTCAATTTCATGTTCAACAAAATTACAACACCCGATATCCGCCTTATGCCTTGAAAAGACCTCCTCGTTTCGCTCTAGTACGTCCTTGATAGCTTCGAGCTGTTCATCTTTCAGTTTGCCCCTTAAATGTTCAATCTCCGGCAGAACCGGTTTATCAATTTGCATTTCATCTAGTGTGGGTCTCTCTGGAAAGTTCGAACAGCTCGAAAGCCCATCGTCCGTTTCTGACTTAAGTGATTTGATAAGACCTGAAGAATCTTTTATTCTTTGCAATCGTCTCAAGATACAAATTTTGTCCCTGTGGTTGGGACAATCAACAACTTCATTTTGTTTTGAGTTTTCAATTGTTTCATATCGAGTTTTAACCGGTAAAGCATATCCCAGCTTCCTGCCTCTCTGTATCGTGATCGGTATATCAAGGGTATTTAACAAGACACTGACGCAGAGGCCGCTCTTCGTTATCGAAAATGATCTTCCTAAAACAGCAGCGCTTTGACTATTAGGATTTGGAACTATACACACTTGCTTGTTGTCACTTAGTTCATTATAATTTTTCATCCTCAAGCTTACGATTGCCGCTTCATTAGCTTTTAACCTCACTCTCTTACTCAAGAATACCGGTGCTTTGTTTTCATTCGCCATTATTAAATTTACCGGTTTGATTGCGTACCTCCTATCCGGATTCCGTATCCTGAACATTGCATTATTTAGATCAATCGTTACGTCGAAATTCCTGATGAAGTCTCTGCCCAAAATGAATTGGTCAGATTCATCTAGGTTTTCTACCACGATGAAGCTCATCCACAGGTTACGTTCCCCCAAATTGAGGGCTATTATCGGCGTCCTGCCCAGCACCCGTAGGGCCCCTTTGTTTGCAGCTGACAGCCGTATTCTCGAGTCTATCAAGTCACCTTTGTCAAAGCCCATCTTTTCCCATGTTTCGATTGGTATGACGCTCAAGACTGCTCCCGTGTCAAGTAATCCACGCAACTGAGTCTTTTTGCCATTTATGTCTAGCACGTGCCCTGTCACGTCTGCTTCCGTCCCGATGTGCATTGCATCTTCTTCAAGCATGGCACAGTGTCCGATCGATCTTACTTTCAATTCTTCTTTCCCTACATAGATTTGTCCAATTAGGTCTTCGTCGCATGTTATCATCGTCTTTGTATAGATGTTGATTCCATCTATATTCAGCATGACCTCGTGTGGACCATAAGCTTCAGTGTACCTATTATCAACACGTACCGATTTGCTGCCCCCTCTCGTGAGTAGTGCCCTAAGCGCTCTAGAAGTCGTTTGTGGACTTATTCCACTCAAGTAGTCTGCATACACGTCGATGTGCATTATCGTCTGGTCGCTCGGCTCGCTCAAGTTTCTGGTTACCTCGTGTCCGCCCACTGTGATTATCGACATTATTCTTGCTCCGATTTTCGATATCCCAAAAGGTTTACCTGTCACCATTTTCACGGTGTTACAATTCCCAGTCTTCGTTGAGCCCGTTCTAGCCTCTGGTATTGAGTTCGATCCAGTTAATGCTTCGTTAAAATTTTGTCTTTCGATCTCCAACTTTAGTCGTTGCTCTATTTCTTTTGCTGCCAGATCTTGTTTCACTTTGGCAATTGCTTCCGTCGCCGCTTTCTCATAATTTATCTCTAGAGAGCTTCCGGCTGCGGAGTCTAACGCACCGCTAACATGTGTGACAGCTTTCACTGTCTTCGTCGGCAATTCGGTGTTTGGTGCCCCTGAGTTCCTAGATTCGAACTCTTTTTGCCTGTTCCGCTGATTCTGCACCGCCGCTAATGCCAACTTATGTTTGGGGTGATTCTGGTCCTTGACCGCTTCCCAGAACAAGGGACAATCCATTCTGAAGTGCCCCTCCTGGTTACAGAAGAAGCATCTGGCGCCTATCTTGATGATTAAGCCATTGTAGTACTCGTGTTCCTCCATCTGACTCATATCCTCCTCATCCGGTGCATAACCTAGGCTCTTCATGCCTTGTTTGTACGTTGTGCAGTCAGCCACATGATGATCCGCTGACCCGCAGTTCGCGCATGATCTGCGCTTATCCATATCATCTCTAGGTTTGTACCATGATGACCTCTGGGGTTGACCTCCCCCTTGCGTGTTCCTGTTTTCAGAATATGAGTACTTCTTAGGTTTCATCAGCATGTATTCTCTTGATTTCTGTCTCATTTCTTCTGGGGTGGGTGCGCTGTCCTTCGACAATGTGTAGTATGTTGCTAACATTGTCCTTAAGTCATCACTTTTCACCCCATCGATGAACTTCGAGGCAATGCTAAAGTTCCGTCTATTTGTCGACTCCTCTGGGTCACTCCTCCTTCTCAAGCTCTCGAGGTCATCTAGGAACCGATCTATTGACTCGTCGTCCCTCTGCCTTCTTTTTTCAAATCGCATCATCGCTTGGTGGCCTTTCATGCCTGACCCGAATCGATTCAGCAATATCTCGAAGATCTTGTCCGCGGTGTCGCGTTCTTCCTCCTTCTTTGCGACCACGCATTTTAATGCCGTTCCTTCCAAGTTGCTCAGTATGGCTGTACATGCTTGCCTTTCGTCACTCAAGTTATCTTGCTCTAGATGTAATCTCATCACTTCCACCCAAGTGTCAATGCATCCATCGGAGTCGTCTTTGAATTCCTTTGGCTTCTTGAATGTCTTTCTTGTTTTTCCCTCTCTCCTGTCGCTCGAGTCAGTGTTCCTCGTGGCGAAGGCCTCTAGAGTCCTGTTTATCATCTCCCAAGTGCTGGCCCATGTCATAGCATCCGGTCCTGTGTTGCTGTTAGCTGTCGAATCTCCCGGAGCAGTCGTTGTATTCGACGTTCCATTCTTCATTATTGTTTTCGCAGCTGTTGGTGCTATGCTTATCGCATCCCTGGTTAAGGGCAACGGTGTCGATTGCCGTTTGTTCCTTTGTGGTTCTGCAAAGTCAACTCTGGTGCCTTGCGTACGATCCGTTGTCGGTCTTTCTTGTGGAGTAGAACCTCTCAAGATTGCATCCAACTTCGCCTGTATTGCACACGAACTCTCGGCTTGACTCTTGCTCATTGTGTCCATTCTCCTTTCCAGGCTCCCTAATTGGCTGTTAACATCATCATATCGGTTCTTCAACTGTTGCATGTCTGTTTTGATGTTCTTTTCTCGTTCTTCATTGGTGGCTTCTACCTTGTCTGACATTTCCTTGAGTCTCTCCTCTGTTGCCTTAGCTAGGTTAAAATAACTGTCTAGATACTCGTGTTTGTTGTATCTTATCTCCTTTTTTATCACCTCTCTGTCTTCTTCACTGTTCTTAAGCCTTTTGTCGATTTGATTTAATTTCGCCAACAAGTCGCCCAGCTCTATGGTAGTCTCTTCGTGGTCAGCCGTCGGTTTCTCTTCGGCCGTAGCCTCTGCTTTAGCTTGTTCCTCATTCTGGCCGGCTTCTGTCGCTTTCGTGCTCACTGTACCAAATGTTCGTGCTCTTTCTGTTTTTGGTTCTTCAGTCACGTTTTCTTTCGCTTTGAATCCGACCATCATTGCCAACTTGTCTGTGAAGGATGTCTTTTTCACTTGAGAGTCGTTTTTCACAGTCTCTCGGGTATTGCCTGTTGTGTCTTCCAATGCGTCTATTCGTGAAAACTCCACGGTTTTTGGACTTTGGTCTTCCACGTGGGGCATCGGTGTGGATTCCGTTGTCCTCTTCTCCACCTCATCTACGCTCTGGTCTGGTGTCTCTAGGTCGATTTCGATTGTGGGCTCCACCTGTTTTTCCCCCACCTCTTCTCGTGTCTTACTCTCGGTGCCACTTCTCGTACTGACCATGTTAACTGAAAAGTTCTTCTTTGTTATCTTTGGGCCTGTTGATGTCGTTCCGCGCAGCGATGAATTATATTTGATGTTTGATCCACTTGACCTTTTTTCGAGCACCGGTACCCTACTCCGCCTCATCATTTCTATTTACAACTGCTTCTATTTACAATTTTATTATATACACGATTCTATTCTAAGGGTAAAAAAAATATTTTTTGTGGTAACAAATTCTGTACAACGTGTTAAAAACCTTCTCCAATTCTCTTTCTAAAACCTCCGAAAAATTTTCCTTAATTTGGTCTTAACCCTACCTATTTCGATTTGTCTTGTTCTGTCTTAAAACGCACTTGTTGTAATTTGACTTCAATTTCTATACCGTCCCAAGACTATTCGTCACTATCACAGTACTCTCCGCTAGTGTCCTAAGACCCTTGTACCAAGACCACTGTTCCAAGACTAGTGTCCCAAGGCTACTGTCCCAAGACCAGTGTCTCAAGGCTAGTGTCCCAAGACCACTGTCCCAAGGCTAGTGTCCCAAGGCTAGTGTCCCAAGACTACTGTCCCAAGGGTAGTGTCCCAAGACCAGTGTCCCAAGACTACTGTCCCAAGACTAGTGTCCCAAGGCTAGTGTCCCAAGACTACTGTCCCAAGACTAGTGTCCCAAGGGCAGTGTCCCAAGACCAGTGTCCCAAGGCTGGTATCCCAAGACTAGTGTCCCAAGGGTAGTGTCCCAAGACCAGTGTCCCAAGGCTGGTGTCCCAAGACTAGTGTCCCAAGACTAGTGTCCCAAGACCACTGTCCCAAGACTGTCCCAGGACCACTGTCCCAAGACCCTGTCCCAAGACCACTGTCCCAAGACCACTGTCCCAAGACCCTGTCCCAAGACCCTGTCCCAAGACCCTGTCCCAAGACCACTGTCCCAAGACCACCGTCCCAAGACCCTGTCCCAAGACCACTGTCCCAAGACCCTGTCCCAAGACCCTGTCCCAAGACCACTGTCCCAAGACCACTGTCCCAAGACCCTGTCCCAAGACCACTGTCCCAAGACCCTGTCCCAAGACCACTGTCCCAAGACCCTGTCCCAAGACCACTGTCCCAAGACCACTGTCCCAAGACCACTGTCCCAAGACCCTGTCCCAATACTCGTCACGGAGTGTCTTCCTCGTTGTAGGGTCTTCTTGAACCACCGTACCTTGTACCACCACTCGAGCTCTAGTAAAATTTTCCCAAAAACCCTCTCTTAAAAGCCAAATGCTGACCCCCTCTTCTTTTGGGTTGTTTCTATTTCAATGTAGGTGCGCAGGTATCTTGTGATCACCTGTTCGTATAAAACCAAACACAAATCCTCACTAAAATGCAACAAAAATCTAAGTAAGAAAAATAATAAAAACAGAAAAATGAGTCCACCTGAAATTCAAAGGTGACCAATGTCTACCTTTCGTCCAAAAAAAAATGTCTGGTACCTAATTGCCACGCGCTTTCCTCCCCCCACTAGTGATCTTATGGGGTATCACAAAAGCTGTCTATATCCGGTCCCCCCTACCAAACCAACCAGCGTACCAGTCTTAACTCGAGTTGAATTCTGGATCTCCACCTAATATTACCAACGCGTGTTAATTTCTAATGTAACTAAGTCAACGATGTCGACTAATTAGTTACTCTAATTTCCCCCTTTTTACAATTTACAACCGCCAACCTCTAACTTAACCAGCCCCCCTTCTAACCTCCCCCCTTTCTAGCCCCCCTTCTTAAGCCTAAAAATTACTTTAAGCGCCGGGTGCTAAACCTCTCAAGAGAAAACCGTAGACCTGTTTCCAGGCCTGCTCAAGTAAAAACGTTCCTCAAAACTGGGGGATTTCGCTTATCCAATTTTACACTTATCTCCTATAATGTAATGTGGATTCTAAAAATACCCGTTCTGCCCAACTTGAGAACTCGAGAATTGCCAAATCCTTCTTGGCTGCTTTCCCACTCGACTGGTCACCTGTTCCAGTCCAGTCTCCTATTGGTTCAGCCAAGTGTCCCTGAACCACTCTCCCACTCGGCTGGTCACCTCTTCCAGTCAAGTCTCCTATTGGTTCAGCTCAGTGTCCCTGAACCACTTTCCCACTCGGCTGGTCACCTCTTCCAGTCAAGTCTCCTATTGGTCCAGCTAAGTTCCAAGCTATCTGAAAACCCTTGACAACGCCCCACTTTGGGCACTTTATTCAGTTTACTGGTTTAAATTGCTAGGTTGATCGAAACGATCGAACTTGTAAAACAGTATGGGTATACTATTTAATTAATATAAAGGTTTGATCCAACTAATCTGGTGTCAAAGTCACTGTCTTTTTTCGTTTTATGGTTTTTGTTCCTTTTTCTATTCTTTTTTGGTTTTTGTTTTGCTTTTTGTCTTTTTGCTCGTGTTTTTGTCCCCCTAGTTGCCCCCCTTTACTCGGTTAGCTAAGCCTCGTTCGGAGAGCGTACCAGGAAATTTTCTCGAGTTTTCTTAAAAAGCTATCACGGTACAACCGGAAGGTTTGCACGTTCCTGTCGAACCGTACCGCCGGTACTCTAGAATGGGCATTCAGCCCGAAGCTGTCTCAAGTGGGTTTGACTCCGTAGTCTTGATGTCGTAAACACCCAGGAGCGCCATAAAAACACTATGTAACATTCGTCTACTGCAGTCACACATGAGGCTTAAGAAAAATAGGCCCTATAACCACTGGCTCAAGGGTCAGGGGCACTATCTCTTGTGTTTTCCCACCTCAAGAACGGTCGGAGCCAGTTCGGTTCGCTTATGACATGAGACTACGACCCGTTACAGCTTAAAGGCTACTACTAAAATATCCCCCCACTCTAGAATTAGAAACGTCCCCATACTTAGGTCTCTAGATACCCAAAATACATGAACGCCGTTAAAAACCGGGTTGGAACAATCCGTTAGGTTACTTTTTATTAGACAGTGTGACTTTGATCCATTTCAGATGGATCAACCTAAAACTCGCCTTATCTCAACATAACAATCATAAAACACACTCTAGAAATTAAATTTGTACTCACATAGCAGCACGCTCAAGAATTGGGAAATAATCCAGTCAGTAACTAACTCAAGAAATAAATAACTAAGAGAAGTTTAATGTTTTATAGTTTGGACAGCAAGGATAAGTTCATGCTCTAGAATTTGAGTTCTCTTGGACCGTTGGGACACTCTAGTTGTCCGCCTTTCCGCTGAAGGTTCACTCTGGTCCAACTTTAGTAATCGCTCTCTCGGGGATACTCTGTCTTCTATTTCAAGTAGGACAGCTCTACTCTCGATTATATATAGACGGAAATTGCGAATAGCAATTTCCCACTCGTTTTTACTTTCTAACTTTCCCGCAATTGCTCTAAAATTGTTCTGATTTCTTTTTCTGATTTTCAGTTGTCGCGAGAAAATCGTGCATGACATGTTCCATTCGAATTTTTGAAAAACAAAATTTCTCTCCAAAATCAAGTATTTTCTGCTCTTCTCAAGGTCAAACTTCCAAATATGACCGACTGGCACATTGGTATCATATCAGTTGTGTAATTATATCTCTTAGCGACTCTAAGAAAACCCAATGATTTCAGTGTCCTTTATGCGTTGATGTAAAATCTGTTAATAAAGCAACAATTGGTAATGATTTAGTGCTAGACAATTATGTTAATACAGCCATGTCAAATGTCCGAGTACTCAAGAGAGTACCAAAAGACTCGCGTGTTCCCTTGGCGGAAAGTCTGTCGGACAAAATAAATGACATCGTCTACGATGTAGAAGATGTTACAAAATGGCTAATTTTTTTAACGTCTTTCTTGTTTTTTTTTGGAGCAACCGAAAAGAAGTGGACGCAAACAGACCAAAGGCATGAGCTCTTTAATAAAGAAAAAAATTCGAGCAAATGACGTGTCACTTCCAAAACCCCATCCCCAAGTTTCAAGCCCGCCTCTGAGTGACCTCGAGCAGAGAGTAAAGTATATAAATAGTAAGCTCGATGAAGGAAATGTAAAGGGAGGAATAAGGCTTGCTGCTTCGGATGACAAAATAGCTCCTTTTCAACTGATAACTATCAAAAATTGTTGTCTAAGCACCCGCAGCGAGCCAAATTTGCAGCTCCAAATCCAGAAAAGTTGGATAGTTTTTTCGTAATCGATTTCGACCTATACAAAGCGATAATGTCCTTTCCAAACGGATCAGCAGCAGGTCCTGATAAAATATTTCCTCAATTTTTTAAAGATCTTGTTAGTAAGTCGAATGGTAGTGCAGGACTTAATTTTCTGAAATCGCTTACTAAGCTGATAAACCTCATTGGAGATGGCAAAATACCGGAACCACTAAGACCTTTCTTTTTTGGCGCAAAGCTTATCGCCCTCATAAAAATAGACCGAGGGTTGAGACCGATTGCCATAGGCAACACGCTAAGACGTA